>NW_026557626.1:351799-518872 GCF_027574615.1 Eptesicus fuscus | reverse complement strand
TAAAATTCAAACATATGGTCTTAGAGGCTGCACTATCCTCCTATTGGTTAGGATAATAAATTAACTTAAAATAGACAAAAATCCTGAGCAGACATTGTAACGAAGGAGATAAAGACATTGTAAAGAAAATGCATAAGAAATGATCACACTCAAACATTTTTGACAGACAATGGAATGAAGACAAAAGCAAGTTAAAAAAACTACCTCGCTGATAGGGCCTGTATTTAAAAAGATTAACCTTCACATGTGCTGCAGTGGTTGCAGAGAAAATGGAAATTTTCATTATGTGGGTGGGCTCGGGAGGCACAGTGATTGACCAGTTTCAGATCACAGTTCTCCCAGATGTTAAACTATAACACATTCCTGACACTGGAACAGTTTGGTACAGTAACAAATAACCTGTAGAAAGAACTCAACACAATATTCCCAACTGTTTTATTTATAAAACCCAAACATAAAAATAACTGAAACCTATGCAGCTCAATAGTTAAAGTGGTTACCCCATAGAATACAATATTTCCTGGAAATAAATATTTATATAAACATTAGTGTCGAATCTCAAAATATCTATGTAGCATGAAGGACAGCCAGTGATTTTAAAAGAGAAATACACCTTTTAGTACCAATACAATTCTGAAAAATGTGAACTACTCTATTGTACAGCAAGGTAAATCAATGCCTGCAGGGAGGGGCTGGGAGGCAGAAAGATTACAAAAGGATTGGAGGTAAATACATGGGATGGCAAAGTAGATTTAACGTTGTTTGGTAACTGAAAATTATACAATAATTAATAAAGAAGAACACAAAATATAAACTCTCCATGGCCACAGTGCCTCATTTTGTTGGGCGTGATCACATTAACGGAAAGCCACTGGTTTGATTCCAAGGTCAGGGCACATGCCCAGGTTGTGGGCTGGATCCCCAGAGTTGGGCATGGAGGAGGCAGCTGATCATGATTCCCTCTCATTGATCTCTCTTCCTTTCTCCCTCTCTCTCTGAAATCATGAAAGTATATATTAAAAAATTGCCATCAAATTCAATAGGAATGCTGACTACATATAAAAGACATCCTGGGACAGATGGCAGGAGTTATCAATCATTCCTCTACCTTTGACTTCTTGCCTGTTGAGCAACTACATTATGTGAACACCAGTGGGGCCAGGGAATACACAATACCATTTGATTATTCTGCCAATGACGTCAGCTACACGAAACAGTTTTGGAGGTCCTGAGAATGTCTGCACATAGAGGACACACAAACCACAGGCCCCAGAACATTTGCGGCTTTATGTTCAGAAGAGGCACTTATCATCTAATTTACTGCAGGCTTCCTCATTCACCATTGAAACAGTGTTTCTGTCTCTCATTGTGTTTCCACCTCAGAGACTTACAACAAATGACACCAGCCTATGAAATGTCATACTTCCTGGCACATGGCTCCTTTGCAGGACATGGAGAGCAGGTTCCCTCAACATTGCTGAGGCTTAATGTAGTACATACTTGTGAACAGACGAACATGATTTCATATTGGTCACAGAAGCGTGCAAAGGTCTCATCTTCAAACTGACCTTTTCCCTCACAATAATCGAGGCACAGGGTTACAAATTAAATGCACAAAGTCACGTGGTCATTCTTTTCACCGCCATGGGCCGCAATAAGTAATAAGACCAAATTGGACAAAAAGTGATTTCCGGACATTATGTTGTCCCTTTCAAACCACATACACTTTTGGATAAACACAATGTCTATTCATCTCTACATGCTGAAGATCACATTTGTGTTTGCAAAATCATCTGTGGCGTGAATAAAACAAAATTAAAGGTAACAAATGTAAAATTCTGTTAAAAAGATTCTACTAGAGCAGAGGAGAACAAGGGGTTTGAAGTTCGGTGAATAAGAATCCCCCCCAAATGCATCAAAGCATAATGTGAGTACAAACTATGTCCCTGAAAAAGGAGGCCACTTCTTAGCTGAGAAGGGTGCTGCTCGGGAAGGAATCCTGGGTCAGGCTCCAATTTTCTAGTCACAGAGAAATGAATGAAGATACTGCCAAGAGCTTGAAGGAAACATAATTACTTCCAGCAGAAGTGAGAACACAGAATACATTCCCCTGAGCACCCAGGGTGGTGATGGATGCACACTCTTCAGGTGAGTCAGGTGTTAGAGGAGAAATCTCTTCAGTGACAAAGAGACAGTGACCTCATTTGGGTGGTAGGTCTGGACATATTAGCAAGTACAATGCAGCTCCTTCAAGTGTCATTTGTACCTCTGATTTATGAGGAATCTAGCAGAGTGTATGTTCCCATAACAGGGGTTTACATTCATGTAAAGGGTCTCATAGAACGCCTTAAGTGTTCTCATAATAAGTGAGAAAAATAAACCATTCCCTGCACATTTATGGCTTTTCTCCAGTGTGAACTCTGTGGTGTATAGTGAGGTGAGACCTTTGACTGAAACGCTTCCCACATTCACTACACTCATATGGCTTTTCTCCAGTGTGAACTCTGTGGTGTATAGTGAGGTGAGACCTTTGACTGAAGGACTTTCCACATTCACTACACTCATATGGCGTTTCTCCAGTGTGAACTACGTGGTGTCTAGTAAGGTGAGACTTTTGACCTGAAATGCTTCCACATTCACTACACTCATATGGCTTTTCTCCAGTGTGAAACTCTGTGGTGTCTAATGAAGTCAGACTTTCGAAGAAATGCTTCCCACATTCACTACACTCATATGACTTTTCTCCGTGTGAACTCTGTGGAGTCTAATGAAGTCAGACTTTCGAATGGAAATGCTTCCCACATTCACTACACTCATATGGCTTTTCTCCAGTATGAACTACGTGGTGTCTAGTGAAGTCAGACCTTTGACTGAAGGACTTCCCCACAGTCAGTACACTTATAACACTTTACTCTAATGTGAACTCTGTTGTGTTTAATGAGAGCAGGGCTTTCATTGAAGACATTCCCACAATCAGTACTCTCACAGGGCTTTTCTGCAGTGTGAACTGTCCCATGTTGTCGGTGGTTTAAAGATTTGTCTGAACACTTTCCTACATTTATTAGACTCATAAATCATATCTCCAGAGCTGAGACTTGTCTGATAAGCAAGTTTCTGTTTCTGGCTGGCAGCTCTTTCACATTCAAGCCGCTGGTGATGTCCTTTTCCACGGAGACATTCCTGTGTAATCTCATTGTTACTGTGTGGCTCCTTGATGTTAAGAGTGTCCTCGTGCTGGAGAAGCCCTGAGATGGCTGGGGAGTCCACCCAAACCTCAGTACTAGCTTCAGGCAACCCAAACAAGTAGAAACAGCAAGTTGTCACAAGCGAAGCACTCTCCATGTCTTCTTTCCAGGGCTTATCTCCACAGGCATCCTTCTGCTGCTGGTGAGGGTTTGCACTGAAACACAAGTCTCCTACACATGCATCACTTAAGAACACATTCTTCTCAAAGTATGCCACTTGTGTCTCAGTAAGGTGCAAAATATCTTTTAACACTGAGAAGCACGGCTTACACAGATGGGTCCTCTGGGTGGCTGCAGCTGTCTTGGAAACCCTGACCTGAGAATCTCCTACAGATACACTGTGCTCAGAATAGGCCTCCATATCATCCATTTTATTCCAAGGACCTTAAAAGCAGAGGAATAATTCGGAAATGAATGTTGACTGTGGTGACAGAGGGAAGTCCCATTATAAAAGTGTGTTGCACATAATACATTGGTCTCATGCAACTGACTGAAAATAAAAGACCTGAAACATGAACTAATAAGATGCAACTAATATGAAGTTCTTGACCACTGAAGATCACAACACAAGAGAGACTTCAATATAAATAGAGCAAAAACATGGCAAGCACCACATGGAAGAGAAGCGGACTGTCCAGCTCATTCTGATGCTAACAACATTCAGTAGATCTTCTCTGCTGGTGACATGGTCAAGCTGTGCAGAAGGTTGGTTACATCTCATTCCAAGTAAAATTCAATAAACAAGTAGCAAGTGTTTCAGGGGTGTTTAAGCATGTATGTGCCCATTATAACATTTGCATAGGTCCATGTTGTAGTATACTTCAGAAAGAGATGTGCAGAGAAATAGGTGATGTAAAAAGGACACAAAGGCGAAGATAGACAATGCTAGGAAGTCACCAATGAAATGACAAGTCAGCAAAGTGAAAAGTGTGGAAAAGAAAGGTATAAATGAGGTGTGGCCATTGGAACCTGCACCAAACACCTTTGTACAGGAGCAGGTTCCTGGTATAATCTGAACACCATCCTTACATCATACCTCCCCCCCATTTGCCACTCAGCCGGGCTAAGCATCCTCTAGGACCATCCTGTACGTTCACCCGGCACCTTCTTTTCAAGAAGTATGTACAAACTAAATATTCTGAGTATCAATGAAAAGACAACAGAGGTGAGCAGCCATCACTTGCCCATAGCATTCAGCTTGCAATAGTATACAGGGAAGGTAATATTACAAACAATAATTGGAAGGTCTAACAAGAACAGCCCCTGATTCATGTATGTAAAGAAGATAACTGACACAGGGTCTTTATCGACAGGGAAGGTGCAGAATTGGAAGCCATGGATCTAGATAGAGTCACCCTCCCTGGAGTGGAAGAGCAGGAGGGACCCATTAAGTGGTCTGTAAGACTGCTGACACCCAGACACTTCCTGCAGTTTCTGAGGCAACCGGTGTCAGGGAGGTTTATGGAGTCTATTGCTCAGGGCTCTCTGCACACCTCAGCACTAGCAAACACAGCCAATTTGACAAGACAGTGCGGGAAATTAGCTGAGGCCATGGTCTCGCTTTGATAGAGAGAGAGAGTGCTAAATCTGGAGAATAAATAAAGAGTGGGCATCACCTCAGGACAATAGGAGAGATGTGAAGGTCTTACCTATGAATGATACAAGTGCAAACACTTCCAGCATCACATCACAGTACAGACGTCTCTGAGCCTCATCAAGGATCTCCCACTCCTCCTGAGAGAAGGCAATGGCCACGTCCTCAAAGTTCATATCCTGTCATAATGGGCACAAAACATCCCTTGATAAGATTCTCTCTTGAGATTCTAAGTCTGCCATACTACCCACCCTGCACATGCATATGCTCCCCTACTCTCCACATCAGAGAAGAAAGCAGTCCTTGGTCCCATTAAAGTCAATCTCTCCTTATATTCGTACTGATGCTGTGTCTTCCTACAACACTAAAGGCAGATGAGCAGATACAAGTTACCTGTGCTCTCATCCTCAAATAGGAGTCACATTGCCCCTTTCAATAATAGTTGGTGTCAGGAACTTAGGGTAGGAGGAGATGTTGCACATAATGAGAATGTACTGGATTTGACTCTGGTCTTGTCAGGCAATACCCATATTGTCCTCCAAATTGTCCCGCCAAGACACCAAACAACATGGTAATGCCCATTGCATTTCTGAATCCAATCCCAGTTTGCTGAGGCCATCAACCTGCATCACCTGCTGCTCATAGTTCTTTGATCCACACTTGTCTCACACAGCTTCATTCCCAAAGGCACAACTTCACTGGTAACACAAATAAGCCATGACGAGGACAGGGTGTTTTCTAATCAGCTTCTTTCCCCAAACTCTAGTTCACCACCTCTGGAATACATTTCTCTCTCACCCTTCTCTCCTCCTTTCCCCATGCTGGTGGGCATTTTCAAGTGCAGGAGACACTGATGTATGCTATCTCATTCCTAGTGTTCACTGGGTCAGCCCTCAACAAGAAATGGCAGGTGGGCACATATATGGCCCCTAAGCTCTACACTTGTCAAGTAGCATCACAGCAACCCATCTTGTTAGAAATTATCCTAAAATTTCCCATATCATATCATAAAGACACCATCAGAGATGGACTCCCTTTTTCATTCATTTGCATGTCACTATTAGTGCCCGGCCACTTTGCTTTTAGTCCATGAACCACACTGATGTCATCATCCCCTGTGTGTGATTGTGCAGCTCAGCCCGGGTTCCCCACCTGCCACACTGACATAGATGACACCTCCCATACTGTTCTCTGGGTCACTGCATGCTCTGTCCTCAAGAGAACCTTGGCTGCTTGTCCTCACAGGTCCCTAGGCTGTGCTGGTGTTCAGATGTGTGTGGACTGACTAGATCATTAAAACATGTATAATGATTTCAGAGAGAGACTAATACAGATATACTGTCCTACCTAATAATAGACAAATATGCAAATTGACCATACCTCCGACACACCCACAAGCCACACCCACCACCCCAATCAGAGCAAGTATGCAAATTAACCCAAACCAAGATATGCTACAGCCACAGAGAGCAAGGTTTCCCAGGCAACAGAGGGAAACAAGCTTTCTGCCAGCCGTACCAGGCTTAAGCCTCCACTCAAGCTACAAAGTTTCAATTATAGAAGGTAAACAAATTCAAACAGAAATGGCATCAAATGGAGCTTGAGAGAGCAGGCCAGGGTTGCCACCGGCAACAGGGGAAGCAAAGCTTTCCACACACCCTGGCCGGGCCCACCAGCTTAAGGCAACAAAGTTTCAATTATACCCCAACACAAATGGCTGCTGCCACGGAGGGAGCCCTAGGCTTGGCTCCACTCCAGGCTACAAAGTTTCAATGTAGAAGGAAAATAAATTCCAGATACCAGGGCCTGCGCTTGGGTTGCCAAGGGTCATGGCTGGCCTGCAAACCACAACAGGCCCCTTCCTCAGGCCGCCCCATGCTCCAAGGGAACCCCACTCTGATCAGGGAAACCCTTCAGGGCAAACCAGCTGGACTCCACCCCTGTACCAGGCCTCTATCCTATCTAATAAAAGAGTAATATGCAGATTGATCATCACTGCAACACACAATATAGCTGCCCCATTTGGTCAAAGATCCTGCCCCCATGTGGACACAAGATGGCCAGCAGGAGAGGACAGTTGGGAGGCACTCGGCCTGGAAGGGAGGGCAGTTTAGAGGGACCAAACTTGCAAGGGAGGGCAGTTGGAGGTGATCAACCCTGCAAGAGAGGGCAATTAGGGGTGACCAGGCCACAGAGGAGGGAAGTTGGGGGCAAACAGGCTGGCAGCAGAAGCTGTTAGTGGCAATCAGGAAGGCAGGCAGGCAAGCAGTAGGGAGCCAGCAGTCCTGGATTGTTAGAGCGATGTCTGACTGCCCTTTTAGGGATCTGACTGCCCACCGGGATCGGGCCTAAACGGGAAGTCGGACATCCCTGGAGGGGTCGCATATTGGAGAGGGTACAGGCTGGGCTGAGGGACAACCCCCCTCCATGCACGAATTTGTGTGCACCGGGCCTCTAGTAAATAATAAAAAACATAAAGGAAAAGGAAACCAAGATGGCGGCATAGGTTAAACACCTAACCTACAGCCGGGCACAACAACTTCGAAAATAAAACTAAAAGTCAAAACGGACATCATCCAGAACCACAGGAAAGCTGGCAGACTGAAATGCCCACAACTAGAAGGAAAGAGAAAACCACAAGGATAATCAGAGGAGCCGTAAAAGCCTGAGGTATGGAGACACGGGCGGAGACACGAGCACACGCGCGTGCGGGGAGGATGGAGCCAGAGAGGAAGGGGCGGCTGACGGCCTGGCCGGCGTTCACTAGCAGGAAGGAGATAAAAGCTCCAGATTGCGCTGAACACCAGCTCCGACTGCACTGAACCCCAGTTCCGGGCGAAACCCTGGGAAGCCAGGCGCACGCTGGGGGAATGATCTGGGCTGTGGGGCGCAGGCACAGAGGAGCGGCGGAAGGCAGAGCTCCAGAGGCACACACGGGAAGGTGCGCAGAGAAGGGACTGTTTGCCTGTAGCGCTGAAACGCCATACTGCGCTGAGACCCAGTTCCAACTACACTGAAACCCAGTTCCAGGCGAGAAGCTGGGAATCCAGATTCATTAGGGGAGAGACTACACTGTTTGGCAGCGGGCGAAACTCCAGGGCGCGTTTCTCTCAGAGGTGTTTGCAAGGAGTACAGAGGGACACAGACACAGGAAACTCATAGGGCGGGGCTGACAGGAAGCCAAGGTTGTAGGCTCCACCCTGTAGCTCCGCCCCATCCAAGCTGAGCAGAGGCTTTACCCTGCTGAGTGCCTCAGGCAGTAGCTGACCTACACTACATTGGAGACCCAGAAACGAGGGCATCTAGTGGTCGGTGTGAGATGACAACAGATTTGAACCACGTGCACAAGGTACACATTCAGGAAGCAGACTCAGTGAGCGCCAAAGCATTGCTGCATCAAGACCCGGCCCATAAACATGTCTCCTGCACAGCAACTCTTCCTATATAGACAAAGAGGGTCCTCACGGCCAATTGGCCTGGAGGACAATTCCTCCCAGTGAAACCAACAACAATCAAGACTTAACTGTACAAAGGCGGACCAAGATGGAGGCATAGGGCAGAAGCCTGATCATTGCCTACCACAACAATTTAGAAACTACGTCGGGAGAGCAGAGCAGACACCATCCAGAACCACCGGAGGGCTGGCTGAGCAGATGCTCTACTAGAATAAAAGAGAGGGGTACGTGGGATGATGCTGAACGCCGGTGACCCAAAGTCCACACTTTAAGAACTACGGCTCAGGCGACACAATGGCGGCCTGGAACGTGCTCGGCGCAGTTCCCCCGGCGGTCTCCGGCTGAGGGGACGGCTCCACTCGCTGCCGAGCACGGACAGACGAGCCCCTGGGAGACATGGGGTGGGAGACTCCACGCTTGCTGACCTCCGAGTCCTGCAAGAATCTCAACGCCCCGGAAGCGGCCAGGTGCGCACGCCAGGGCGACCGGCCACCGCTGCAGACCCAAGGGCCGACGCAGCGAAACCGGACCAGCCCGCCGCTGCGCACCGGGCACACCGGAGCTTCGCCGAGCCCGCCGCCCAACGAGTTCTGCGGCAGCTGCCATGGAGCTCTGAGAAAATGACCGAAGGACTTGCTGAGAGGGAATTGACCAACAGGAATTGGATCAAGAAGACGAAACCCTGCTGAGACCCAGGTCCAGGTGAGGCTGCGACCCTCTGGGCTCAGGTGTAGTCATACGCCCTTGGGTCTAGGTGAGGCCTCACGCCCCTGGGTCTGGGTGAGGCCACGCGCCCCTAGGTCCAGGAGAAGCCGGATTCCGGGTTCGGGTGAGGCCATGCGCCCCCTGGGTCCGGGTGAAGCTGAATCCTGGGTCCGGGTGAGGCCGTGTGCCCCTGGATCCGGGTGAGGCTGGGTCCCGGACCCGGGGGAGGCCCTGTGCCCCTGGGTCCAGGTGAGAACACGCGCCCCTGGGTCTCCGTGAGGCTGGAGCCCAGGTCCGGGTGAGGCCATGTGTCCCTGGATCCGGGTGAGGGCATGTGTCCCTGAATCCGGGTGAGGCCTCGCGCACCTAGCTCCGGGTGAGGCCACGTGCCCCTGGGTCCGGGTGAGGCCTTGTGTCCCTGGATCCGGGTGAGGCCATGTGTCCCTGGATCCTGGTGAGGCCTCGCGCACCTAGCTCCAGGTGAGGCCACGCGCCCCCTGGGTCTGGGAGAGGCCACGTGCCCCCAGGTCCGGGTGAGGCCATGTGTCCCTGGGTCCGGGTGAGGTTGTGTCCCGGGTCCGGGTGAGGCCACACACCCCTGGATCTGGGAGAGGCCACACGCCCCTGGGTCCAGGTGAGGCCATGTGTCTCTGGATCCGGGTGAAGCTGGGTCTCGGGTCCGGGTGAGGCCATGCGCCCCTGGGTCTGGGAGAGGCCACGCGCCCCCAGGTCCAGGTGAGGCCATGTGTCCCTGGATCTGGGTGAGGCCTCGTGCACCTAGGTCCAGGTGAGGCCACGCAGCCCTGGGTCTGGGAGAGGCCACGCGCCCCCGGGTCCAGGTGAGGCCATGTGGCCCTGGATCCGGGTGAGGCTTGGTCCCAGGTCCGGGTGAGGCTGCGCGCACCTAGCTCCGGGTGAGGCCACGCGCCCCTGGGTCTGGAAGAGGCCACGCGCCCCTGGGTCCGGGTGAGGCCATGTGTCCCTGAATCCAGGTGAGGCCTCGCGCACCTAGGTCCGGGTGAGGCCACGTGCCCCTGGGTCTGGGAGAGGCCACGCGCCCCTGGGTCTGGGTGAGGCCACGTGCCCCTGAGTCCGGGTGAAGCCGTGCCCCTGGGTCCGGCCAAGACTAAACCAGAGGGAGTTGGACCTCCGTTACCACCATTTGTCCACCATCCAGAGGTGAGGGGTCAGTGCTGACATGTACACATAAGGAACTGGTGGACATTGAAATTGGGTCTCTAAAGAACTGTTGGTCCAGAAAGAAACTCACTACAGACTGATTCATTTGCCTGTCAGCATAACTATTATTGCTCGTTTCACATTCAGTTCTTATAAGTATATCTCTAGTGACACATGATCTCGCTCATCTAGGGGAAATGATGAACAACATAGACTGATGAACAAGAACAGAACCAGAAACAAGGAGGCATCGATCGGACTATCGGGCTTCAGAGGGAGGATAGGAGAGGTTGGAGGGAGGGGGGAGAGATCAACCAAAGGACTTTGTGCATGCATATGAGCCTATCCAATGGTTAAGTTCAACAGGGGTTTTGGGCATTCGTGGGGAGGGGTGTGGGATGGGATTGGGGGAATGAGGACAAATATGTGACACCTTAATCAATAAAGAAATTAAAAAAAACAAACATAAAGCAAATAAGTACATATAAAGGTAAATAATGGATTATCCTTACCTTTACTACTCTTGTTGGCTTGCACACTGGACGAAGCAAAGAGAGGAAAGATAAGCTTACACTAGGCTGCTGCGGGGAGGAGGTTTGAGAGGCAGAACCTGCAGAAGATTCATGTAATACTGGGTGAGGTAGGTGTGGAGAGGCAGAACCTGCAGAAGGTGCTGGAGATCCTGGGTCAGATGAGTCTGGAGAGGCAGAACCTGCAGAAGGTGCTGGAGATACTGGGTCAGGTGAGTCTGGAGAAGCACCTGAGGTAGAGAGTACGGGATCTGTTGCAGGCCTCTCCACCTTCTTAAAATACCGTCCGATGCCCTAACCGATTTGGCTCAGTGGATAAAGCATCGGCCTGTGAACTCAAGGGTCCCAGGTTAGATTTTGATCAGGGGCATGTACCTTGGTTGCGGGCACATACCCAGTGGGGGGTGTGCAGGAGGCAGCTGATCGATGTTTCTCTCTCATCGATGTTTCTAACTCTCTGTCCCTCTCCCTTTCTCTCTGTAAAAAAAATCAATAAAATATATATATTAAAAAAATACCATCCAAGGCTTGTCTGGAAGGATACCTTCTTCTTGTCCTCCCATATCTCCTTGTAACTTCGCAGGCTATCCATGACCCCTCTGGCAACCTTAGTGTACCTGTCACTGTTGGGGTCCTGAGCCGCAAACCTTGGATGGCATCCTCCATCATGGCAAAGGCCCCCGCTTTTCCTTGCTTGTAAATCTCCTGGGCTCTGGGGTTGGTGTGTTTTCCTCTTCAATACACTGCTGTTTCAGTTGAGTGAGGTCCTCGGCAGATAGCTCCTCTCCATGACATGCCAGCAGCTCTGTGACATCCTCAGCCTCCACCTCCAAACCAAGCTGCTTACTCAACTCAACAACATTCTTGATGACAACCTCCACTGAATCCTCAAAGCCATGGAAATCATTCACAAACTGGGGACACAATTTTTTCCAAACCCCATTCACGTTCGTCTGCTTAACTTCATCCCAAGAATCAGAAATGTTTTTTACAGCAGCAAGAACATTGTAAGATTTGCAAAAGTCATTGAGAGTCAACTCTTTATCCTTCTCTGTTGCCCTAAAAGACATAGCAAATGTCCTTCGGAGGTAGTAGGCCTTGAAAGAGGCAATGACACCTTGCCCCATAGGCTGTAAAAGGGAGGTGGTGTTAGGTGGAAGGTAAACCACCTTGACATTTTGATGAAAGTCATTCAAATTGGCAGGGTGACAAGGGGCACTGTCCAGCACTAGCAACACCTTAAAGGGCAGCCCCCTTGAAGTACAGTAGTCCTTGACTTCTGGCACAAAATGGTTGGTGAACCAGTCCTCAAATACGCTTAAGTGTCACCCATGCCTTCTTGTTAGATTTTCAGATGACTGGTAGTAGACCCTTCCATATGCCCTTCATTGCCCTTGGATTCTCGGCCAGACACACCAAGGGCTTCAGCTTGAAGTCACCAGCAGCATTAGCCCCAAGTAGCAAAGTCAATCTCTCCTTGATGGCTTTATGGCCTGATGCTGTCTTCTCCTCCTTGCCAATGTACGTACGTGTAGGCATATGCTTCCAGAACAAGCCTGTCCCATGCACATGAAACACTTGGTGATCACAGTAACCCCCTTCCTAATTATCTCAGCCAACGCACTAGGAAAATCCCCTGCTGTTTAGCATCATCACTAGCAGCTTCCCCTTGCAGTTTAAGATTATGCAAATTAGCATGAGCCTTAAAACGCATAAAGCAACCATTTCTAGCCACAAACTCTTCACTTTCACTCCATTCCCCCTTTTCTTTTTTCAAGGCCTCAAACAATCTTTTAGCCTTCTCCTGAATCAACATCAGGCTAACTGTGATACGTCATTGATGCTGCTCATCCAGCCAAAGCACTATAATCTTTCCATCTCAATGATGAGACCACTACCCTGCTCTGTAACCACAGTTGATTTCATAGGAGCAGATACTTTCACATGTTCAAGTATACGCTTTTGATCGCTGATGACCCTCGAGACAGTCATATGACTTAAGCCAAGCAACCGGCCGATGTATGTAAGTGTTTCACCCATTTCCGAGTGTCTTATTATGTCTACTTTCACTTCCATTAAGAGAGCTTTCCTTCTTTTTGTAGCACTGCCATCAGAAGAATCTGCCTTATGCTTAGGAGCCATAAGGAAGGGCAAAAAGTATTCAACATAACAATGCAAACAAAAGAGAGCGACAGAAGCACAATCCAAAACGGCTTATCAATGGCGACTGAAAGACAGCGTCTTCCTTGTATAGCGCCGCGTGATGACTTATTCATCCACTCCGCTGATCAACTAGTTCCACGACAAACATCGTGCAAACACCTTACATAGAAAGCCAGAACTTTTCTTTTAATAAATAAATTGCAAATGTGACGTAACCACAAAACAATGTATGTCAAGGACTGTCTGGAGTTTTTGGAGGCTGGTCCTGGGGCTAAGAGTAGGAGCAGTAGAGGCTTGCAGAGGGGGTGTATTTGGGCAAGCCAAGGGACAGCTAAACTCCAGAAGGCGGGGGAGTGCTGTGCAGTGTTCCACAGGGGCTGGGTCCCCTCCCGGAGCTGCGGACTCACCGGGCGCCTTGCCATCTTGCAAGGAAAGGAGGATTTTATTGGAAACCTGACCTTCCACGACAACTGCAAACACTGAACGGCTGCGAGCACCAGAACACCGGGCCCCTATCGGCGCAAACATTCGGATTCAAAGGAACTCTTCACTGCATCACGGAAAGGTCAGATTTCGCCTGAAATAAGGTGTGGTTTCTAATCCCCGTGGTGGGTGAGGGAAGTGCTGGGTGAGGGAAGCGCGGCAGCCGCAGGACCGGCAGGAACCGGGAGGTCTGTGCCTAGAAAAATCGGCGGCAGTTGGAACTGCCGTGATCCGTGAATGTGGAGGGGGGTCCTCTGAGCTGCTAACAGAAGTGACCTCTTGAAAGCAACTCATTTTAATCTGACGAGGAGGGTCAGACTAAGAATTTTCAAAGGAGTGCAGGATCCTCAGTCTGGCGCACAGACCCACTGTCCGCACACTTGGGCTCTTTCCGACTCTGATTGCTAAGCCCAATACATAGGAAAACCCAGGTGGAAAGGCCCTGAAAGACTGCAGGGGGAAGTTGTTTTTTCGGAACCTGGGGAGCAGAGCTGGGTGTGACCATCGGAGAGGCAGCTCTGAGGCACACACCTCCACAAGCTCTGAGGCGCACACCTCCACAAACCGGTAGTGAGTGCCATAGAGGGGGAAAAAAAAAAAAAAAGCTAGAGAGGCCCAGAAGTCAATTCAGAAACACTGCCACCCAGGGGCTGAAATGCTAATTGTCTCTGGTGTAATCAAAAATAAATACGAGAAATTAAGACACGGTCGGCTTAAAAAGCAGGACTGGCTTACAACAATGAGGAGCCGTGGAACGAAGCTGAACTGAAATACCGCCCAGACTGGGAAACAGGCGTACCAAACAGAATAATAGAGGAAGTGAATGACAGCCGCTACTGCACATTTTAGTCTTCCTATTTTTAAATTTTAAAATCTTTTTTCAATTTTTTTAAATTTTTTTATTCTAATATTTTTATTTTCATTTTTTGCATCTTTTACTTAAGAAACTAAATTTTTTTCTTTTTCCTCATTCGATTTTCACCTTTTTTTAAAAATATATTTTATTGATCTTTTACAGAGAGGAAGAGAGAGGGATAGAGAGTTAGAAACATCGATGAGAGAGAAACACCGATCAGCTGCCTCTTGCACACCCCCTACTGGGGATGTGCCCACAACCAAGGTACATGCCCTTGACCGGAATCGAACCTGGGACCCCCTCAGTCCACAGGCCGACGCTCTACCCACTGAGCCAAACCGGTTTTGGCCGATTTTCACCTTTTTAATTATTACATTTTTATTTTCAATCAGCATTATTATTACTATTATTTTACTTTTTTTTTAATGTCATTTGATTTTCTCTTTCTTTTTTGGGGGGATTAGTGTCTTACTTTCTATTTGCATCTTTCCCTTACAATCGTTTTACCCTATCTCAAAGCTAACATTATGCCATCACTCTCCTCCTAACCTTACCCCTTTTGGTCTCCTGTTTATCTTAACCCTTTCTGGCTTTAGATTCTCCCTACTTTCTCAGTTTATCCTCTGCTAAAAGTTCACCCTACTTATATATCTAATTCCCAACCCCCTGCTCCAAATCCATACAAACCTCTCTACGCTACCTAAAAAAAAAAATTATTTCTCTCTCTGGCCTTTTGTTGTTGTTTGCTTGAATGTTGATTAGATTGAATTTTTATGATTTTTTATGAGATTGTTTTGATTATTCTTTTTGTTTGGTTGGTTGGTTCTTTTGTTTGCTTTGTTTTTGTTTATTTTTTACTTTTGTTTTCCCTTGCCTCACTTGATATTAGCTGGTGTTGCAGTTTGTATTAATCTCCAGGCTCGTGTTGCTGGAATTTGCTGGGAATAGTGGTTGTTCTAGTGGAGTTTACTCCCCATATATAGTTTGTTGGTTCCCCTTTTCTCTCTTAGTATCGTTTTTGTCTCTCTTACTTTTTTTCTTTTCTTTTTTTTTCTTTCTGCTCTTTTCCCAAGTTCAGATTCACACTATTTTTGGTTGTTGTTCTTTCTCTTTACTCTCCCTCTTCTACTCCTATTCCCTAATTTGTCTTTCTCTGGTGGTTACCTTTATTGGAGGTTATTAATATCGTGAATACAATTCTGCTCAGTGCCTTGTCTGTTGTGCCTGGTTGTGTTGTATTTTGTACCTTTAAATCAACACCAGACATTCGAAGAAGAGAAACCATGGGGAGACAAAGAAATAGCCCCCACGGAAAAGAAAAGCAGGCATCACCAGAAAAGGAAGTAAACGATTTAGAGGCAAACAACTTATCAGAGAAAGAATTCAGAGAAATGGCCATGAGGTGACTGAAAAGGATGGAAGACAAATTCGACAATATGAGTAAGAACCAAGAGGAAATGAAGAAGAACCAAGAAGAAATGAAAAATGACATCGCTGCTGTAAAGAACTCAATAGAAAGCATCAAGAGTAGACTAGAAGAAGCAGAGGACCGAATAAGTGAGCTAGAAGACAAGATGGAAAAAAATACCCAATTACAACTGCTTCTAGAAACAAAAATTAGAAAGCATGAGGAGAGCCTAAGGGAACTTCGGGACAACACAAAACAAAACAGCATCAGGACAATAGGGATACCAGAAGGAAAGGAAACTGAGCAAGGAATAGAAAACCTGTTTGAAGAAATAATAACAGAAAACTTCCCTGATATAGGCAAGAAAAACCCCACACAAATCCAAGAAGCTCACAGAGTTCCAAGCAAAATGAACCCCAAAAGACCGACGCCAAGGCACATTATAATTAAGTTGGCAAACACCAACGACAAAGTAAGAATCTTAAAAGCGGCCAGAGAGAGACAGACAGTTACATACAAAGGAATCCCCATCAGACTAGCAACTGATTTCTCAACAGAAATTCATCAGGCCAGAAGGGAAGGGAATGAAATATACAAAGTCATGCAAAGGAAGGGTCTAAATTCAAGAATACAGTACCCAGCAAGGCTATCAATCAAAATTGAAGGTGAAATCAGGAGCTTCACAGACAAAAAAGGACTAAGGGAGTTTATCACCAACAAACCAGCAATGAAAGAAATGATAAAGGGTCTGCTGTAAAAAAAAAAAAGAAAGAAAGAAAGAAATAGGAAGCAAAGAAGGAACACAGGGGTATAGAATAAAAATGGCGACAAATAAGTACCTATCAATAATAACTTTAAATGTAAATGGATTGAATGCCCCAATCAAAAGACACAGGGTAACAGACTGGATAAGAAAACAAAACCCATATATCTGCTGTCTACAGGAAACCCACCTCTAAAAAAGGACGCATACAGACTGAGAGTAAAGGGCTGGAAAAAGGTTTTCCAGGCAAATGGAAATGAAAAAGAAGCTGGGGTAGCAATACTTATATCTGACAAATTAGATCTCAAAGTGAAGGACATAACAAGAGATAATGAAGGCCACTTCATAATACTAAAGGGAGAAATCCAACAAGAAGAAATAACTCTGGTAAACATATATGGACCCAATACGGGAGCACCAAGATACATTAAAAAACTCCTGGAAGATATCAAAGGAGAGATTGACAGCAATACAATCATAGTAGGAGACTTCAATACCCCACTATCACCATTGAACAAATCCTCTAAACAAAAAATCAGCAAAGAAACATCAATCCTAAATGACTCACTAGAACAGATGGAATTAATCGACATCTTCAGAACATTTCATCCCAAAGCCACAGAATATACATTCTTCTCAAGTGCACATGGGTCATTTTCAAAGATAGACCATATGTTAGGACATAGGCAAAGTCTCTCCAAATTCAAGAAGATAGAAATCATATCAAGTATCTTCTCAGATCACAGTGGCATAAAACTGGAAATCAACTACAATAAAAACAACCCAAAGAAATCAAACACTTGGAGACTAAACAGCATGCTATTAAACCATTACTAAACAGCATGCTATTAAACCATGCTAATATAAACCATTATATTAAACATATAATACCAAAGACATCAAAGAAGAAATAAAAAACATCATGGCAACAAATGACAATGAAAACACAACAATCCAAAATCTATGGGACACAGCGAAAGCAGTCCTGAGAGGGAAGTTCATAGCTCTACAAGCCTACTGCAAAAAACAAGAAACAATGGTAATAAATTACCTAACCCAACAACTCAAAGAGTTAGAGAGAGAGCAACAAGAAAAGCCCAGTGTAACTAGAAGGAAGGAAATAATAAAGATCAGAGCAGAGATAAACGACATAGAGACCAAAGAAACAATACAAAAGATCAACAAAACCAAGAGCTGGTTCTTTGAAAGGATAAACAAGATTGATGAACCTCTAGCCAGGCTCACCAAGAAGCAAAGAGAGAGGACCCAAATAAACAAAATCAGAAATGAAAGAGGTGAAATAACAACAGACCCTGATGAAATACACAGGATTGTTACAAAATACTACGAACAACTCTATTCCAACAAACTGGACAACCTGGAGTAAAGCGACATATTTCTAGAAAAATACAACCTTCCAAAACTCAATCAGGAAGAATCTAAACAGCTCAACAGGCCAGTAACTATGGAAGAAATTGAAGCAGTCATCAAAAAGCTTCCGGCAAACAAAAGCCCGGGGCCAGACGGCTTCACGGGAGAGTTTTACCAAACTTTCAAGGAAGAACTAAAACCTATCCTCCTCAGACTATTCCAAAAAATTCAAGAGGAAGGAACACTTCCAGGCTCCTTCTATGAAGCCAGCATCACCCTAATACCAAAACCAGATAAAGACAACACAATGAAAGAGAATTACAGGCCAATATCCCTCATGAACATAGATGCCAAAATCCTCAACAAAATTCTAGCAAATCGGCTCCAGCAGTACATCAGAAATATCATACACCAAACCAAGTAGGATTTATCCCAGGAATGCAAGGATGGTACAATATCCGCAAATCAATAAACGTGATACATCACATAAACAAATTGAGAGATAAAAGTCACATAGTCATATCAATAGATGCAGAAAAAGCATTTGACAAAATCCCACACCCTTTCTTGATAAAAACTCTCAACAAGGTGGGAATAGAAAGAGCATACCTCAACATAATAAAAGCTATATCTGATAAACCCACAGCAAACATCATACTCAATGGGCAAAAACTAAAACCATTTCCCCTAAGAACAGGAACAAGACAGGGATGCCCACTCTCACAACTCCTGTTTGACATAGTACTGGAAGTATTAGCTATCGCAATTAGGCAAGAAGAAGAAATAAGAGGCATCCAAATTGGAAAAGAAGAAGTGAAGCTGTCCTTATTTGCAGATGACATGATATGGTACATAAAAAACCCAAAAGATTGCATCAAAAAACTAATAGATTTAATAAATGAATTCGGCAATGTAGCGGGATACAAAATTATCGCCAAGTAATCGATGGCATTTCTATACACCAATAATGAACTTACAGAAAGAGAGACTAAAAAAGCAATCCCATTTACCATCGCACCAAAAAAATTAAGATACCTAGGAATAAACTTAACTAAGGAGGTAAAAGACCTATACGCAGAAAACTACAGGACACTGAAAAAAGAGATACAGGAAGACATAAACAGATGGAAGAATATACCATGTTCATGGATTGGTAGAATCAACATCATTAAAATGTCCATACTACCCAAAGCAATCTACAGATTCAATGCACTCCCCATCAAAATACCAACAGCATATTTCACAGACCTAGAAAGAATTCTCCAAAAATTCATCTGGAATGAAAAAAGACCCCGAATAGCCACAGCAATCCTGAGAAAGAAGAATAAAGTAGGTGGGATCTCAATACCAGATTTCAAGCTGTATTACAAAGCCACTGTTCTCAAAACAGCCTGGTACTGGCACAAGAACAGACATATTGATCAATGGAACAGAATAGAGAATCCAGATATCGACCCAAACCACTATGTTCAATTAATATTTGACAAAGGAGACATGAACATACAATGGAGTCAAGACAGTCTCTTCAATAAATGGTGTTGGGAAAACTGGACAGATACATGCAAAAAAATGAAACTAGATCACCACCTTATACCATACACAAAAATAAACTCAAAATGGATACAGGACTTAAACATAAGACGGGAAACCATAAAAATACTAGAGGAATCCACAGGCAGCAAAATCTCAGACATATGCCAAAAGAACTTCACTGACACTGCCCCTAGGGCAATGGAAGCTAAAGAGAAAATTAACAAATGGGACTACATCAAAATAAAAAGCTTTTTTACAGCAAAAGAAACCTTCAACAAAACAACAAGAAGGCCTACTGCATGGGAGAACATATTTGCAAATGGCATCACTGATAAAGGTTTAATCTCCAACATCTACAGGCAGCTTACACAACTTAATAAAAGGAAGATAAATGATCCAATAAAAAAATGGGCAACAGACCTAAACAGAATATTTTCAAAAGAAGAAAGAAGGAAGGCCAAGAGACACATGAAAACATGTTCAAAGTCACTTATTATCCGAGAGATGCAAATCAAAACAACAATGAGGTACCATCTCACACCTGTCAGAATGGCTATCATCAACAAATCAACAAACGACAAGTGTTGGCGAGGATGCGGAGAAAAAGGAACCCTCGTGCACTGCTGGTGGGAATGCAGACTGGTGCAGCCACTGTGGAGAACAGTATGGAATTTCCTCAAAAAACTGAAAATGGAACTCCCATTTGACCCAGTAATTCCACTCCTGGGAATATATCCGAAGAAACTAGAAACACCAATCAGAAAGGATATATGCACCACTATGTTCATAGCAGCAAAATTTACAATAGCTAAGATTTGGAAACAGCCTAGGTGCCCATCAGCAGATGACTTGATAAGAAAACTGTGGTACATCTACACAATGGAATACTATGCTGCCAAATAAAGAAGGAATTCTCATCATTTGTAGCAACCTGGATGGGATTGGAGAACATTATGCTAAGTGAAATAAGCCAGTCAATGAAAGAAAAATACCACATGATCTCACTCATTTATGTATAGTAAAGAACATTATAAACTGATGAACGAAAAGATAGATACAGAGACACTAAAGCATCAAACAGACTTTCAAATTACAGGGGGAAAGTTAGGGAGAGGTGGGGGAGATAAGAAATCAAACGAAGGACTTGTATACATGCATATAAGCATAAACAATGGACACAAAACTCTGGGGGGTGAGGGCATGTATGGGTGTGGGGTGTGGGGGGCAATGGTAAGATATGTACACATATAATACCTCAATAAAAAAAATGTCAAAAAAACCCCAAAAACTTCCTACATTCACTACACTCTTAGGGCTTTTCTCCACTGTGAACTCTGTGGTGTTGGATGAGGGTAAACCTGTGTGTAAATGACTTCCCACAGTCATTATGCTCATGGCTTTTCTCCAGTGTGAACTCTCCTGTGGATAGGGAGGTGATTATTGTGGGTAAAAGCTTTCCCACATTTGCTACACTCATAAGGTTCTCACCAGTGTGAACTCTCTGGTATGGAGTGACGGTACTGCTGTGATTGAAGGACATCCTGCAATCACAAGACTCATACAGCTTTTTTCCAGTGTGGACTTTGTTGTTGAATGAGTTTGGAGCTCAGGATGATGGACATCCCATGATCACTACACTCCTATGGCTATTCTACAGTGTAAACTCTTCTATGATGAATGTGGTTAAAGATTTCTCTAAAAGATTTCCCACATATGTTACACTTATAATTCACTTCATAAAGGTCAGTCTACTGAAGATCACAAAACAAGGAAGACCTCAAACAAAATGACACACACATGGCAAGCACCACATGGAAGAGAAGCAGGATTGTCAGATTATTTTTCTGCTAACATTGTTCAGCATGGTTTGTCTGTTGGTGACATGGAAAGCTGTGCTGAAATATGATTATGCCTCATTGCAAGTAATCCCTCTCTCTCTCTCTCTCTCTCTCTCTCTCTCTCTCTCTCTTTCTCTGTCTCTATCTCTCTGTTTATATATCTATCTCTATCTCTATATCGATATTCATATATATACTTACACAAAGGTATTATGCAAAGTGTGCCCTTGGGAATTCAAACAGGAGAACAATTGCTCAAAAGGACATGCACTGACCACCAGGGGATGGTGCAAACATGATAGGTGACCAATGGCAGCAGCAGGGCACTGAGGGAGCCAGGGAAGGAGGAGGCTGGCTGGTGGGGGGAACCATGCCGTGGCAGTACGCGTGCAGTGAGGGATGGAAGAGGTGGGGAAGCAGGAAATCTGATTGACCCTGATCACTAGCCAGGCCTAGGGATGCAAAAAACAAATTTCATGCGCCAGGCCTCTAGTATTCAATAAATTAGTAGCTGGTGTTAAAGAACTATTTAAGCTCCTATGTACATCTCATAACACATGTACAGGTGAATGTTAGAGAATACTGAAGACAAAGCAATGCAGAGGAAGAGGTGATGCAAAAAGTCCACACAGGTGAAGGTATCAAAAACCAGGAGGTCACAGGTGAAATGACAAGTCAGGACAGTGTCAAGTATGGCAGAGAAAAGGGAGAAATATGCTATTGCCCATGGTACTTGCACCTAAACACTATTGGAAATGAGCAGGTGCTTCGTATCAACTAAACATCACCCTTATACCATATCTAGCCCACATTTGCAACTCAACAGGACCAGGCCTCTTCAGAGACCATCCTGCATGTTCATCTTGTAAAAAAATCAGGGTTCATCCTGTATATTTCTCTCTACAAGTATGTACAACAGAAATATTCCAAGTATTAATGAAAGATGACAGAGATGGGCAGCCAGCACTGGCCTAGAGCCATTAAGCTTGCAATCGTATTTTAGGCAGATAATATTAGAAACAACGTTAGTGTGATCTTTTAAGAGCAGCTCAAGGTTCATGGAAGTAAAGACCATAACCTGGCACAGGCAGTCACCAAAGACCTTTGCCTAGAGGAAGAAAGTAGAAATGGAAGCCATGGATCTGGACATAGTCACCCTGCCAGGGAGAGGAATAGCAGGTGGGACCCATTATGCTGTCCTCCAAGCTGGGACTTGTTTGCAACTTTGCCAGCAGGTCAGTCCGAGGCTTACACTGACCTGTGTAAGGGTGGTGTTTAGATGATACGTATGACTGCTTCCTACAGTAGAGTGAGTGTCAAGAACATAGGGCAGGAAGAGATGTCGGCCATACAGGGAGTGTGAGTGATTTGATACTGATCTTATCAGGCAATACCTGTGTAGTCCCTCAGATTGTTCCTCAAAGACACCAAATATATTGCGTCAAACTTCACCTTTACAAGCACAATCCCAGAATGCTGAAGCCATAGCTTTCTATTACCTGCTGCACATAGTTCTTTGAACAACACTTCTCTCACATTGCTTCTTTCCTGGAGGCACAACTTCAAAGGTAACACAAATTTGCATTGGCGAAGACAGGTTGTTTCTTAATCACCTTATTTTCCAAATTTATAGATTAGCAACTCCATAATCTATTTCTCTCTTACCTTTCTCCCTTACCCATGACCATGGAGAATTTCAAGCCTGGGGAACACTGATGTATAATATCTCATTCTTAACCATCAGTGTGTCACCCCCAACTACAAAAGGCAGGTGGGTACATAAATGTCATTCAACCCCTGAACATGGCAGGTAGCACCAAAACATCACTCTTTCCAGGCATTATCCAAAAATCACCCTTATTTTATCGTCTAGACTCCACCAGTAATGGACTCTCCATACTTTCACTTTTATGCCAATATCACGGTGCTCTGGCCATGAAGTCACACTCCCTCTCCAAGTGCTCATCACTCTTTCTGCCACACCTCTCTCACACCTGCACTGCTACAGTCCCGCCACCTGTAATCATCTCCTCACCCTTCTACTTATTATTCAGCATGTGTGGTGCAGAGAATGCTTGCCAAATTCCAACAGAATCAAGTACTGCCCAGACTCTGATAGTCCACACTCACAGAGGCAGCCTTGGAGTCTTGCTCTGAGGGCCTCTCTCCATGACTGTTTTTCCCTTAAATCTAACCTATGAAGAACCACAGTCAGATCTCAGATACTCAGACCTCCCCTCCCCTGGTGCTGCAGGGTTCAATGGGGTCAGGCAGAAAGAACGCTGTGAGCAGAGAGGACTCTGGGAGGCGCAGAGGCCCCAATCCCGGCCTGATGGTGCTCAAGAAGCCTCAGACACACCCTGCACAGCAAGGACGCTGCCTCCTAGTCCTCTCTTACTTACCACGAGTGGGCTGACGCCTGTGAGTCCTGGAAGAAACTGAAGAGGTCAAAATGCCCGCCAGGAGGAGGAAGGCGGAAGTCCCGCCCTAACCGGATGCACTGACACAAAGTGTCCTTTAGCTCCGCCTATGTGGTCACATTCTTTTGTGGGTAATGTAGTTTTCTCAAACGCCAAGGGGAGGGCTAGCATCCTAGCCAATGACATTGGTGAATAAAGGTGATGTGGTTCAGCAAGTGCCCCTGGGGAAGGACAAGATGGGGCCAAAGGCCTGGTTAACTGGGATAGATTCACTGACCTTCTAGGAGAGGGGTGTGGGGAGAACCGAAGAGAACCCCAAGGAATATATGCACAGGCGAAAATGGGAGACATCTGTAATACTATCAAGGATCAAAAAGACATATTAAATTTTTTAAAAATATATAATATAGCCGAAACCGGTTTGGCTCAGTGGATAAGAGCATCGGCCTGCGGACTGAAGGATCCCGGTTCGATTCCGGTCAAGGGCATGTACCTTGGTTGCGGGCACATCCCCAGTAGGGGGTGTGCAGGAGGCAGCTGATCGATGTTTCTCTCTCATCGATGTTTCTGACTCTCTATCCCTCTCCCTTCCTCTCTGTAAAAAATCAATAAAATATATTAAAAAATATATATATATGTATATATATATATGTGTGTGTGTGTATGTGTGTATATATATATATATCATATATAGCCCAGCTGGTGTGGCTCAATGGTTGAGCACTGATCTATGACCCATGAGGTCCTGGTTGTATTCCTGGTTACGGAACATATAAATCGAGAAAATTCCTCCATGGTGGGGCCCAGAATTTGAGAGACATTTTCCTCTGGACCTGCGCGTAATAAATGTAATTCCATCTCTAAGTGTTGCTTGGTTCCTCTCCCGTTTTCTGTAACTGTACTGGCACCTTCCTGGGCCCTCAGCCTGAAGCAGGGCCTTGCTTCTTCCCTCATCAGAAGCGCAGGGGCAGATGTTCGGCTCCCTTGGGACCACGGTCCCTTCACCAGGGGCATATTTTATCGCCTTTTATTTTTTTATTTTTATTTTTTTTAATATATATTTTATTGATTTTTCACAGAGAGGAAGGGAGAGGGACAGAGAGCTAGAAACATCGATGAGAGAGAGACATAGACCAGCTGCCTCCTGCACACCCCCCACCGGGGGATATGCCCGCAACCAAGGTACATGCCCTTGACCGGAATCGAACCTGGGACCTTCCAGTCCGCAGACCGAAGCTCTCTCCACTGAGCCAAACCGGTTTTGGCTCATCACCTTTTAGATAGCTTACCATGCTCAGGGGCTGCTGTTGTGGGTGTTAGATTTTCCAGGGCAATGAAGAAAGAGACACGGGCTGGGTGCTCCCTGATTTCGCTGAGACACTTGAACCACCCATGTTGCTCCCATGCATGGCTTCTGCCATTGGTTCACTCTCCCAGCATCTGGAGATGACACAAAAAATCCATCCTATTCCAGAAAATTCAGAGGCAAATGAAGCCCTGAGCCCCCTGCCCTCCCCCCCAGGACTCTGACCAAGGAAGCCAGGGAACAGATCTGGTATTTACATGAAGAATTTCCAGAGTCCTGGTCAGTTCCCAGATTGTCTGAAGGCTTGGATGTTAGCTCTGATGAAGGGTTTTAAACAGCAAGTTTGTGCCCACATTGGAGAAAAAACTGAAGCAGGATCAAAAGGTCCATTAGAAAGCTGGACTTGCCCACTCGCTCCGCCAGCTTCCAGGCCCTGGGGATGCCTGGGAGCTGCTTTCTTCAGGCCGACCTGTGTCAGGAGCTGAAGCCTCATCCCAAGGCCATGGTCACAGCACAGCTTTGAGGGTGACAGAACCGAATACTCAGAGTACAAACACACTGAGGAGACAGAAGGGAAGGAATAAAGGAGTCCAGAGCCTGGAAAAGGAAAGCTTTGTGCCTGTTGCTGCAGCCCAAGGTCAGCACAGAGAGCTGCAGAAGTACTCCACCAGTGGGTGTGAGGGCAACAGAGGCACTGACAGTGATGGAATGCCAAGTGCAAAGGAGCTGGAAGCATTGAAGGCAAGAGAACTGGGTGAGCAGAACTTCAGCAGCAAGGTAGTGCAGAGGGGGCGAGAGTTCTTTGACGACAACAGGAACGTCCTGTACAGAATTTGAACTGGAGCCTGGCTGGTGGAGGTTTCATGTAAAACACAGCTGAGCGAGCATATTGGAGCTGCCTGGATTTCTGTGTGTGGATTGTCCACCTTGGAAATGATGAGCCTGAAAATGGAAGGAGCCGCTTGTATCTCAATCTGACAAGGAACAGTGAACTTCACAGGGCAGATGTGTATGCGGGCAGCGTGAATAACAGGCTGGGTGTAGTCTATCTCCCGGAGCACGACTCCTGGTCAGACCATGTGGATATTCAGTACTCACCCTTATTTTTTTTATTTTAATTTCTTTATTGATTAAGGTGTCACATATTTGTCCTCATCCCCCCATTCCCATCCCACACCCCTCCCCACGGATGCCCCAACCCCCTGTTGAACTTAACCGTTGGATAGGCTCATATGCATGCACACAAGTCCTTTGGTTGATCTCTCCCCCCTCCCCTCAACCTCCCCTATCCTCCCTCTGAGGCCCGATAGTCCGATCGATGCCTCCTTGTTTCTGGTTCTGTTCTTGTTCATCAGTCTATGTTGCTCATCATTTCCCCTAGATGAGCGAGATCATGTGTCACTAGAGATATACTTATAAGAACTGAATGTGAGATGAGCAATAATAGTTATGCTGACAGGCAAATGAATCAGTCTGTAGTGAGTTTCTTTCTGGACCAACAGTTCTTTTGAGACCCAATTTCAATGTCCACCAGTTCCTTATGTGTACATGTCAGCACTGACCCCTCAGCTCTGGATGGTGGACAAATGGTGGTAACGGAGGTCCGACTCCCTCTGGTTTGGTCTCGGCCGGACCCAGGGGCACGGCTTCACCCGGACTCAGGGGCACGTGGCCTCACCCAGACCCAGGGGCGCATGGCCTCTCCCAGACCCACGGGCGCGTGGCCTCACCCGGAGCTAGGTGCGCGCAGCCTCACCCGTACCCGGGACCCAGCCTCACCTGGATCCAGGAACACATGGCCTCACCTGGACCAGGGGGCGCGTGGCCTCTCCCAGACCCAGGGGCGCGTGGCCTCACCCGGACCGAGGTGCCCGAGGCCTCACCGGGATCCAGGGACACATGGCCTCACCCGGACCCGGGGGCGCGTGGCCTCTCCCAGACCCAGGGGCACGTGGCCTCTCCCAGAACCAGGGGCACGTGGCCTCACCTGGAGCCAGGTGCGTGAGGCCTCACCCGGACCCGGGACCCAGCCTCACCCGGATCCAGGGACACATGGCCTCACCCGGACCCGGGGGCGCGTGGCCTCTCCCAGACCCAGGGACGCGTGGCCTCACCCGGACCTAGGTGCGCGAGGCCTCACCCGGATCCAGGGACACATGGCCTCACCTGGACCCGGGGGCACGAGTACTCACCCTTCTTGCTTAGGCTTTTTATGTGTCAAAACCAGCCTTTGTCCCATATGTTAGGAGTTTGTTGTCTTTACAATATGTGTATGGGAGGAATTGAAAAGTGTTGCTTCCTACATTGTTTACTTCTTGTTTAATGAACACTAACAGTTCTAGAGCTGCTTAGTCAATTGGTTGTATTCATTTTGTGCAAAGTAAAGTGAAATGCAGCAAAAAATAAACTATGTACATATATGCATAGTCGATGGACATAGACAATAATGTGATGAGTGCCTAGAAATGGTGGGGGCAGGGTAGAGGGAGGCAAAGGGGTATGAGGATGGGGGAAATTGGTTCTATTTGTAATAGAGCCTACAAAAAAAAAATTTGCCCACATGGCATGGCTCAGTGGTTGGGCATGGACCCATGAAACAAGGTATCTCTAGTTGGATTCCAAGTCAGGGCACTTGCCTAGGTTGGGAAGCTCCATCCCTGTAGGGGGCATGCAGGAGACAGCTGATCAATGATTCTCCTTATGATGTTTCTCTGTCTCGCTCTCTCTCTGAAAAAACAATGAAAAAAAAAAGAAGAGAGTTAAAATTGATTTGATTCAACAACACCAATTTGAGTGAAGACCATCACGTTTTCTCCCAGGTCCGCTAAGCAAAATCATGCCTTGGTCTGTTTTGTAGAAGATGTCCCAGGCATACCTGTGTTCATGAACAGGAAGCCGCAGGAGTAGGTCAGCCTCACCTTGGATTGTAGTGTTAGAGTTCATTACTTCATGTTTGAAAAGATTTCACTGCACAAGTTCAGAAGATTTTGAGGGTACATTAATTGAAACTGGGGATAATGAAAAAACGTAGGCCTTATGATAGAACAGGAAGCAGCAGAGAGATAGAACAGGAAACAGCTGGCTCCTTTGACTCTCTAGAAACATTGTGGGAAATAAATGAGCCAAAGCGAGGCTGCTGTTCGCTCACTGGGCATTCAGAGGAAAGGAGGCCTTGAGCGCAGAGTCCGGGGATAGGCCAGGACGAGCTGACACTGCTCATTGCTAATCTGGTTGTAGGTTGCGTGGCAACCCTGAAAATCTTAGGAGAGCCGGGCAAGAGTGGTTTAGTGATTGTTAACCTATGTCCCTGCAGGTCACTGATCAATTCCTGGTCAGGACACATGCTCAGGTGGTGGACTGGATTCATATTGTGGTGCATGCAGGAGGCAGCCTATCCGTGATTCTCTCTCATCATTCATCTTTCTCTCTCGCTCTATCCCCTTCCCCTTCCTCACTGAAATCAATAAAAATATAGTTTTGAATGTATATTTTAAATCAATTACACTTACATCAAAGTTTACAAAATAATTAAAACTTGCCACTTTCCATTATTTTACTATTTTATTATGAATGTTCTTGAGTATATTTGTTCCTAATGCACCAGCATGTTGGAAATAAAATATAATGAAATGCTACTGAAATATGCTAATCGACCCATGTTCTGTTCCAAAATTTTGTCATTTTGAAACTAATCATGATGAGAGTATTTACCACCAGGATTAAATGGTGGAGAATATTATCAACATAGATTTAACTTAAAAGTGTATCATGCAAGTGGGCATTAAATTGTGCATAAGATAAAATGTGAGAAAAACAATTTTCCTTCCAGTATTGAAAACATACTGTATAGTTCCAAATGGAAAAGAAACCAATTGAGTCCCTAAGGAATGGGTGAAGTGAATAGAAATGTCTTAGATGCTGAACTGCCCTCCTATTGGGTAATCCTAAATTCATTTTAAAAATTGAAAAAGTGAGTGCTCAGTGCACCTTTGAGCCTGGCGACTTCCCATTGATCAGATCCTAGGACTTGCCTCACAGCATGGCTCCCAAACGCAAGTCCTAGCTCCCACCTCAAACAAAGAAACCGAAACTGGCTCCAGCCCCCAAGCAGGAGAAGAAGCTGACCCCTCAGGATGTGGTGAAGGGAGTAAAAGAGCAGCAAGAAGCTGTGAAGGAAAGAAGCCGCCTGCTAACCTGACAAGCTCAGGGGAGGCCTGTGTGGCAGTCTTGAAAACTCAGAGACCTAAAATAACCACAAAAGATGGTCTGAAAATTAAATATTTAACTACAAACAGGTTATAGTGGGCAGTCATTCCTAAGCTGATATTTTCCCTGACAAAGATCAACTTAGATCTTTTCTGAGCCCATTTGCCTTTTTTCCTCTAAGATAACATATCTGTGAGATGTCTGGATAACTTGTTAACTTCCTCTTTCGCTGGAGCCCCTGGGGCACAACCAAATGTGGTGGGCCCCAGGACAGATGCCTCAAATTCCTTCATTATCATGTTAATTGTTCCTGTACCCACCTAAGTATGTGTCCATCATTTGACTTTTTATCCAATCCCAGGGGTTTCCCACAGTTTGACTTTATCCCACCTCCTTAATCCATCACCAATGAATTTCATGTAGCCCACCTGTGTCCCTCCTTTGATGGCAATGTATATATACAGATGTAACCCGCCATTCTTTGGAGAATTATCTCAATTCATTGAGGTTCTGCTTCCCGGCATATGTCCACAGTTTGGCTCAAATAAACTCACTACAATTCTTTAGAGGTTTCAATGGTTTTTTTCGTTAACAAAGCTATTGAACATATTGATGAAGTACAAAATGAAATAGACAACTTAATGAACAAGCCAGTGAGGAGATTTTGAAAGCAGAACAGAAATATTACAAACTCCGGCAACCATTTTTTCAGAAGAGGTCAGAATTGATCGCCAAAATCCCAAATTTTGGGGTAACAACATTTGTCATCCACAACTGTCTGCACTGCTTGGGGAAGAGAATGAAGAGGCGCTGCATTATTTGACAAGAGTTGAAGTGAGAGAATTTAAAGATATTAAATCAGGTTACAGAATAGATTTTTATTTTGATGAAAATCCTTACTTCGAAAATAAAGTTCTCTCCAAAGAGTTTCATTTGAATGAGAGTGGTGATCCATCTTCAAAGTTCACTGACATCAAATGGAAATCTGGAAAGGATATGATGAAACGCTCAAGTCAAACACAGAATAAAGCCAGCAGGAAGAGACAGCATGAGGAACCAGAGAGCTTCTTGACCAGGTTTACTGACCATTCTGTTGCAGGTGCAGATGAGTTGGGAGAAGTCATCAAAGGTGACATTTGGCCAAATCCTTTACAGTACTACTTGGTTCCTGACATGGATGATGAAGAAGGGGAAGGAGAAGAAGATGATGATGATGATGAGAAGAAGAGAAAGGGTTGGAAGATATTGATGAAGAAGGGGTGAGGATGAAGTTAAATAAGATGAAGATGATGATGAGGGGAAGAAGGAGAGGAAGATAAAGGAGAAGATGACTAATGAACACTGATGGATTCCAACCTTTTTTAATTTTCTCCAGTCCCTGGGAGCAAGTTGCGTCTTTTTTTTTTCTTCTTTTTGTTTTTTTTTCCCTCTTGTGCTCAGTCAGCCTGTTTTTTTTTTTTTAAATATATTTTTATTGATTTTCCACAGAGAAGAAGGGAGAGGGATAGAGAGCTAGAAACATCGATGAGAGAGAAACATCGACCAGCTGTCTCCTGCACACCCCTCACCGGGAATGTGCCCGCAACCAATGTACATGCCCTTGACCGGAATCGAACCTGGGACCTTTCAGTTCGCAGACCGACGCTCTATCCACTGAGCCAAACAGGTTTCGGCAGTAGCCCTGTTTTTTTTTTGTTTTTTTTTAATTTCTTTATTGATTAAGGTGTCACATATTTGTCCTCATCCCCCCATTCCCATCCCACACCCCTTCCCACACATGCCTCAACCCCCTGTTGAACTTAATCGTTGGATAGGCTCATATGCATGCACACAAGTCCTTTGGTTGAACTCTCCCCCTCCCCCAACCCTCCCCTATCCTCCCTCTGAGGCCCGATAGTCCCATCGATGCCTCCTTGTTTCTGGTTCTGTTCTTGTTCCTCAGTCTATGTTGTTCATCATTTCCCCTAGATGAGCGAGATCATATGTCACTAGATATATACTTATAAGAACTGAATGTGAGATGAGCAATAATAGTTATGCTGACAGGCAAATGAATCAGTCTGTAGTGAGTTTCTTTCTGGACCAACAGTTCTTTTGAGACCCAATTTCAATGTCCACCAGTTCCTTATGTGTACATGTCAGCACTGACCCCTCAGCTCTGGAAGGTGGGCAAATGGTGGTAACGGAGGTCCGACTCCCTCTGGTTTGGTCTCGGCTGGACCCAGGGGCACAGCTTCACCCGGACTAAGGGGCACATGGCCTCACCCATACCCAAGGGGCCCGTGGCCTCACCAGGGCCCGGGACCCAGCCTCACCCGGATGGATCCAGGGGCACACGGCCTCACCCAGACCCAGGATCCGGCCTCACCCGTACCCAGGGGCGCAAGACCTCACCCGGGCCCAGGGGCACATGGCCTCACCCGGGCCCAGGGACCCAGCCTCATCCGGGTCCAGTGGCGCGTGGTCTCACCCGAACCCATGGGTGCGTGGCCTCACCCGGGCCCAGGGACCCAGCCACACCCGGGTCCAGGGGCGCGTGGCCTCTCCCAGACCCAGGGGCGCGTGGCCTCACCCGGGCCTAGGTGCGCGAGGCCTCACCCGGATCCAGGGACACATGGCCTCAACCGGACCCAGGGGCGCGTGGCCTCTCCCAGACCCAGGGGCACGTGGCCTCACCCGAACCTAGGTGCGAGAGGCCTCACCCGGATCCAGGGACACATGGCCTCACCCGGAACCAGGGGCGCGTGGCCTCTCCCAAACGCAGGGGCACGTGGCCTCACCCGGACCTAGGTGCGCGAGGCCTCACCCGGATCCAGGGACACATGGCCTCACCCGGACCCAGGGGCGTGTGGCCTCTCCCAGACCCAGGGGCACGTGGCCTCACCCAGACCTAGGTGCGCGAGGCCTCACCCGGATCCAGGGACACATGGCCTCACCTGGACCCAGGGGCGCTTGGCCTCTCCCAGACCCAGGGGCGCGTGGCCTCACTCGGACCTAGGCGCGCGAGGCCTCACCCGGATCCAGGGACACATGGCCTCACCCGGACCCGGGGGCGCGTGGCCTCTCCCAGACCCAGGGGCACGTGGCCTCACCCGGGCCTAGGTGTGTGAGGCCTCAACTGGATCTAGGGACACATGGCCTCACACGGACCCAGGGGCGCGCGGCCTCCCCCAGACCCAGGGGCGCGTGGCCTCACCCGGGCACGGGACCCAGCGTTATCCGGGTCCAGGGGCACATGGCCTCACCCGGACCCGGAATCCGGCCTCACCCGGACCCAGGGCACGTGGCCTCACCCAGACCCAGGGACGTGAGGCCTCACCTAGACCCAGAGGCGTGTGACCACACCCGAGCCAAGAGGCGCGCAACCCCGCCCACACCCGGGTCCCAGCGGGGCCCCGTCCTCCCGATCCCAATTCCTGCCGGTCAACCCCCCCTCAGCAATTCCCCTGGCCATCCTCCCAGAGCTCCAGGATGGCCGCTACAGAACTCGTCGGGTGGCGGCTCGGCGAAGCTCCGGTGCGCCCGAGGCACGGCGGCGGGCCGGTCCGGCGTCGCTGCGTCGGCCCTTGGGTCCACAGCGGTGGCCGGTCGCCGAGCATGCGCACCTGGCTGCTTCCGGGGCATTGAGATTCTTGAAGGACTCGGAGGTCAGCAAGCGCGGAGTCTCCCACCCCATGTCTCATAGGGGCTCGTCTGTCCGTGCCCGGCAGCCAGTGGAGCCGTCCCCTCAGCCAGAGACCGCCGGGGGAACTGCGCCGAGCACGTTCCAGGCCGCCATTGTGTCGCCTGAGCCGTAGTTCTTAAAGTGTGGTCTTTGGGTCACCGGCATCAGCATCATCCTGCATACCCATCTTTTATTCTAGCTGCAGAGCATCCACTTAGCCAGCCCTACGGTGGTCTTGGGTGGTGTCTGCTCCGCTCTCCCGTCGCAGCCTCAAAGTTGTTGTGGTAGGCAACAATCAGGCTTCCGCCCTATTCCTCCATCTTGGTCCTCCTTTGTATAGTTAAGTCTTGATTGTTGTTGGTGTCACTGGGAGGGCCCTCTTTGTCTATAAAGGAAGAGTTGCTGTGCAGGAGACACGTTTATGGGCCGGGTCTTGGTGCAGCAAGGCTTTGGCGCTCACTGAATCTGCCTGTTGAATGTGTCCCTTATGCGCGTGGTTGAAATCTGGTGTCATCTCCCACAGACCACTAGATGCCCTCGTTTCTGGGTCTCCAATGGGGTGTAGATCAGCTACTGCCTTAGGCACTCAGCAGGGATTACAGCAAAAACTGTAGTTTCCTCCTCCTGTCTGAGTGCTCCTGGAGCAGTCCGACTAGAACAGCAGTTCATCTGGTCAAGCTGCCAGAGGGCAGGCCACCCACATGCATAAGCTGTTGCTTGGAGCGCAGGTGCGCCTGCAAGACTTGCGGGGCGGGTCTTCAAAACGTGTGGGGCGGGTCCCAGGGCGGGGTGGGTCCCGGGGCGGGGCGGGGTCTCAGGGCGGGGCAGGGTCTCAGGTCGGGGCGGGGTCTCAGGGCGCCAACAGGCCATGGCGCGGCGAACCGCAATGGCTGCGAGTCTGCTCCTTCTGCCTTCCACGTTTCTAAGCCCCCTCGTTCCGCACTCCAGCGCAGCAAACACTGATTGCTGGGTGCACCTCCGCAAGAGTCCCGCCTCTCCCCGCAGGTGTCTGGGTCTCCCGCGCGTCCCCAGAAGCTGGATTTCAGCGTGATGGGGAGCTAATCTCCCCTAGGTTTGGAACAAAAGCCCCCTTCCCCCGCCACCAGCCCGACCCACGCGCCTCTGCACCTCATCCCCTCTGATTTCGCTGGTTTCCTCTTCCCTCTTAGCTGTAAATCCACCATTCAGCCATCTCTCCTGTAGTTCTGGGTGGCAGATGCTCTGTCCTCCTGAAATTGCTGTGTGCGGCGCAGTTCGCAGTTCCTTTGTTTAACTTTGCCGCCTTCTTGGTTCTCCTCTGTCAAAATGGCTAAAGGACTTGAATGTAAGATGGGAAATCCTAAGAATCCTCCAAATCGGTGTTGGCGGCCTCCGGGGCCCCGAGGATCTCTCTGGGCAGCTCGGCCAGGTCGGTGGCGCCGATGAGCCCCTCCTGCAGAAAGATGGTCTCTTCCTTCACCGAGAGCCGCTGCGCCGAGTCCGTGGCCGCCGCCACAGCAGCTGCCACGGCGCCCACGAGCCCATGGCCCCGGCTGCGGTGCTGACTGAGAGGAGCAGCCGCCCGGTCTGGGGAGACGCGAGCAGCAGTCGCCACCCTCACCAGTCCATGTTTCAGTTGTATTTCCGAAACTGCAATGCAAGGCAACAGATCAGCCTTTCACCTCCGCCGCCATCTTTCTCGGTCTCCAGTCGCCCTGTTTTTGAGGTCTCTTTTTCTCTCCTTTACACCATGGTTCTCACAGTATTTGGGGGAGGGGGCGGAGGATGTACCTTGAGCAGAATATAGTGGGAAAAGAATTTTTGCCCCTTTCTGTTCCAAATTCATTTTTATCCCTTCCTTTCTCAAGAAAAACTTAATGGAATCAACACCATCCTGCTCTGTGAGAAAAAAGAAAAACCTTCTGCTCCCTTAGCTCTGCTGGGAGCTGGAGGTTGCTAGGCCCCTGTGTAGGAGTGCATAGAATTCTTGCTTTTCCCTCCTTTCTCTGTATATTGGGCTCAGAGATTACACTGTATCTCTATGTGAATATGGATACTTAGCATTTACCAAATGTATCTGTCTATTTTCTCTTGTTTAAAACTAAAAAAGGGGCGGGGGGTTATAGATTTTTACTTAGCATTTACCAAATATATCTGTCTATTTTCTCTTGTTTAAAACTAAAAAAGGAACGGGGGGTTATAGAGCAAGGGGTGGGTTTGAGATTTTTTTGGGTGGGTTAAGTGGATTTTTGACAACATGGCTTCTCCTTTTGCATGTTTAATTGGGATGTTTAACGGACATCCTTGCAGTCTAAGATGGCACCTTTAAAATAAAATTCTCTCCTAATGATGACTTGAGCACTGCCACTCGATGGGAGAATCAGCAGAACCTGTAGGATCTTATTCGGAACTGACATTTCTCTATTGTCATTTTGTTCCTGTTTATTTTTAAATTTTCCTTTTGTTTCACTGGAAAGAAAAGATGATGCTCAGTTTTAAACGTTAAAAGTGTACAAGTTGCTTTGTTAAAATAATACTAAATGTGTACACACAAAAAAAATTGAAAAAGTTTCTGAGCAGAACTGTCAACATAGAGATAAAGACAGTGTAAATGCATAAAGAAATGCTCGCAATAAAAATTTCTTATGGAAATGAATTAAAACAACACTGTACTGATTTGGGGCATTCAATTTAAAAATATTAAAAATCGCATGTGTTTATAGGGATAAAAATACTAGAATTTTCATTATTCTGTGTGTCTGGGAAGGCAAAGGAAATGAGCATTTTAGGTGACAGTTTTGTATATCTTCAAAAGCAAAACATGCACCTTCACCGTAACATTTAGGTAAGTAAAACATACATTTATATAAAGAACTGAACACAGTATTTCCAGAAAATTTATTTATAATACCCTACACATGGAAATAACAAAAACTATAGACAACAGATCAACAGATAAAGTTTTTATACACAGAGCACAATACTACTCAGCAATAAAAAAATAACATTTCACAGAAGCATTAGTGTTCAATCTCAAAATAACTGTGTAGCATGAAATATACCAATATTTATTAAAGAATAGAAATATTATAGTGCTTACAATATTATGGAAAATATGAACTAATCTTGTAAAGGAAGAAAAACCAATGAATGCATTTAGGGATAGGGAAGGCAGAAGACAAATTATAAAGGAAGGAGGTAAATATAGGGTGTAGTAAAGTAGCTTTTGAGTTGTTCTATGGAAATTAATTCAACAATAAATAAATAATAATACAAGTATACACTCTTCCCTGGCCATTGTACTTCAGTTGGTTGAGCACCACCCCTTGCCCTGAAAGTTCACTGCTTCCATTCCAGGAGAGAGAACATACTTATCTGGATGCCCTGTAGGTGGTGTACAGGAGGCAGCTATTTGATGTTTCTCATATCACCATTTCTTTCTCCCTCTCTCTCTCTCTCCCTCCCTCTCTTTTAAAAAGTCAATGAATATATTTTTAAATATATAAAATATTAATTTAAAATAGAGAATAATCTCTTTTGTATATATACTCACTACTGTAACTGCTTTTGCCCTAACCTGTATATGGGTGAGAGATAAATTTATTTCACATGTGATGGTTTTAAAGTTTGATCCGTTTGTCCAAGCTCAACAAATAGTACACACATTAGAAAATGTTGCATGTCAGTTATAAATATACCTAAATAAAGCCTTAAAAAGTGCTTCCAAATGAAGACCTAGATATCTCTGTCTTGCTGGAAAATTGCAATGGCAACCCTATATGGGCTCTACCATCTCTCTCCTAATTTCCTGGGAGGACCAGCCTTGCCTCATTGAAAGCAAATATTGCAAGCAGTGAAGACTATTGCCATCAGAATCAGCATGAATGCTGACTGGTTACAAAAGACACACCCTTGGATTGAGTACAGGATTATCCTTCCTCTAGCTTTGAGAATGTGCTGATCAGGAAACCTTGAGGTGAATGCCCTAGATCAGTGGTCGGCAAACTCATTAGTCAACAGAGCCAAATATCAACAGTACAAAGACTGACATTTCTTTTGAGAGCCAAACTTTTTTAAACTTAAACTATATAGGTAAGTACATTGCTATTAACTTAATTAGGGTATTCCAAAGCTGGCCTTTGCTAAAAACTCAAGGGGCCAAAGAGCCGCATGTGGCTCCAGAGCCGCAGTTTGCCGACCACTGGGTTAACAGAACAAAAAAGTCAAAATGAGCACCTGGAAAGAAACACCCAAACCAATCAACACTGGATAATACCCCTGGCCTGGGCTTTCATTGGCTAAATGCAGCCATGATTAGACGCAGTGCGCTTTGGGTAACTTACCTTTTCAGGCCCAACAGGTAGAATTAGGATCTCAATCACTGACTGATCATTGTAAATTCTGGTGTTGGGGCAACCGAGTGGTGCAGGAAAATGACAAATGTAGGATTTGGGGGCTGGTCGCAGGTTTCTTGGACGTGTTGTCTGCAACTGATCTCTTGTTTTGAGATATAATTTTAGATTTCATGAAGTTCAGGGGAGGTGAAAAGCGTTATTTCAATTATTCCTGAAGACCACAAATCTAAATGGATATATTGTTTTAACTTTTTTATTTGATTTTTATAGAGACTGAGGGGGGAAAAAAGGAAAGAACACTGATTGGTGCCTCCTTTATGGCTCCCACACACCTACTAGGCTTACACCCAAAGAACCTGGCTTGTGCCTCATAAGGAATCTAACTGGTAACCTTTCTGTGCATGGGACTACACTCAACCAACCGACTCACTCAAACCAACAGATATTATATTTTTATCAAAAACATCATATTATTAAGAGAAAAAATCAAGATAGGAGAAAATACACATAATTCTGTCCTAGTTGTTTAAAACCAAAAATTTAAAGGATACATAAGCCAACAAGTTGATATTTCCTACATTTTTTGCATGTTTGTAGTCATTACACAGTGTGAAGCTATGTAGCTAAGAGTTACTGAATTTTTACTACCTGGGAAACGCCCTGGATTCAATGCTTTACATGAATAATTATTTCAATGCAAATTGCATGATTATAGATTTAATAAAAGGCAGGGCGGGAAGTCAAACCCATGTGTCTCTAAGAGCAGAGCTCTGACTTCCACTGTAAGGGTCTGTGGCTGCCTAAAGAATAGATTCGGTACTGCATAACCATTAGGATTGGCTAGATGTTATTGAAGATTACAAACAGGCCCAAAAATTGTTGCCTTATTTTAAACTAGGAGTCCAGTGCCCAAAATCCATGCAACAGTTGGCCTTCCTTCCCCTGAGTGCCGGCATCAGCTTCCCTCTGGCACCCAGGACCTGGGCTTCTCTTTGGCCACCAGCAGGCACCTGGCTTCATCTAGAAGGTCATCTGGAAGGACGTCTGGAAGGATGTCCATTCTAATTAGCACATTATGCTTTTATTATTGTAGATAAGGCATCTTTCTTGTTCATGGCACATGTTCTCCCTGGCTCTCCTGGGACTTGTATAAAGAGAAGCTACTCTGTACATGCCTCCTGGGTATATCAGAGATGTACAGAGAGGTTGGCCAGTCTCAGTGCTTCAGATGCTTCTGTTATCAGTGACAGGCTTCACTCACAGTACATTTCATTGGTCAAAGTATATCACAGGGCTGCGGCCAAATTCAGGTGGTCAAGAGGGAAGTCTGACATACTTGATGGGCCTCATTCATGTGACTACATGGGGCCAGCCTCTTTGGGGGCTGTATACGGGCAAAGAAGAGCAGTGAGGATTGGTAGGAAATGACAGTTGAAATTATTTCAGATGTTTCACTTTCCATTCATCCAGGCGCACTTTGTCCCAGAGCTGCCCACAACCACCACTGTCAAGTTTCAAAGGAGTGAACTTCAATAAAAGGAATTTGGTCAGAAGTCATTGGCCATGACCTCAGAGCCCACTTCTGAGTGTGACCTTTGACAAATCCCTGGCTGCCTTGGTTCAATCACTTTGGTTGAGGTGAAGACCCACATGTTGAGAATGTTGATTAGGAAGGGTACAGGATTGCAAGCATTCCAGCATCCATGTTCTTTGAAAATAACATCAGTCACTACTCTGTCTCCAAGTCTCTTTATCCTTTGCTTTGCTCAGCTGAAGTCTCCATCAGGTGGGGTGATTTTAAAAATGCTGACATTAACATCAATGTTGATCCTGGGTTTCCATTCATTTGTGCCTGAACCTGTGCTAAATGTGGTCCCTCCATAGTTCTCTCCAACCCCAGGAGAGGGAGCACTAGACCTAATTTTCCCTCCTTGTCCCAATGTTCCTGGGTGTCCAAGCTCACCCATTAAATGATGAGAGCCCAGAGGTCATAAAGTGATGCACTGAGAAACCCCAGGCACCCTCCTTATTAGGTGTCAGAATAGATTACACATGGGAAGAGATTGATCTTCTCTTCAGGGACCAGAAGTACCACCTGACTATCCCAGCCCTCTCCAGGGGTATCCAGTTCCTCATTTCTAGGGATCAGGATTCTAGGATTCTTCACCATCAGCTTTCCCCCATATGCACCCACCCACTGATTTCTTTTTTTTTTTTTTAATATATTTTATTGGTTTTTTCAGAGAGGAAGGGAGAGGGGTGAAAAGCTAGAAACCGATGAGAGAGAAACATCTATCAGCTGCCTCCTGCACACCCCCTACTGGGGATGTGCCTGCAACCAAGGTACATGCCCTTGACCAGAATCGAACCTGGGACCCTTGAGTCCGCAGGCCAACGCTCTTATCCACTGAGCCAAACCAGTTAGGGCCCACCCACTGATTTCTTTTCAGGGATCCAGGATCTTTCAGCTTCTCCTCAAAGGCTTTTTTTTTTTTTTTTTTGAGTCCTCCCAAAACAGCACCTCCACACTCCATTCTTCCTTTCTGCCACCAGTCTTTCCCAATTACCCAACTTTGCTCAGCCTGCCCTTCAGCTCATCTATTCATGATCCTGATATGGGACCCAAAGGGGTAGAACAGTGGCTTGGAAGAGCAGGGGCAGAAGAGGCTCAGCCTGGGGAGCATAGAATATAAACACATTGTCCTCTGAATCACCCCTTTGGAGATTGCCTATGCATTTGCCTGTTGTTGGGGTGCACACATACACAATCTCACAGGGAACATACAGACACCATAAGCACAGAAACGCACAGGTACAGAGCACCCCCAGGCAAAGATGGGCTCTCAGGTGCAGGGCTTGTGGCCAGGCTCACACAGACCAGACTATAGACTCAGACATAAGAACACATGGGAACAAGACAGTGTCACGATGCATACCCACACACACAATGGACACACACAGGCACACACCAGAAGAGACATACATGGACACAGAAGACAGACACAAAGAAATAAAAACACACAGAAATAGAATCAGGAACACCCAAAGGGGCAGCAAATTCACACATATAACCAACACTGACACATGCAAAAGCAACACTCCCTTTAATGCTGAGTCATACAAATACACTGTTCTGAAGAAAATATTAAAAATTGAGGTGCTGTCTTGGCAAGGTGGCACAGTGGGTTGGAGAATCATCTCATAATGCGCCACACACACACACACACACACACACACACACACACACACACACATAATAGATTGTGGATGGGAGGCAACTGATGCATGTTCCTCTCCCATTGATGTTTACTTCTTTCTCTCTTTCTCCTTCCTCTTTCTCTAAAATCAATAAACATATCCTCAGCTGAGGATTAAAAAAGAAAGAAATCATAATTAAGGTATTGAATTCTCAAGAACATAGCATTAAATCCAGAGCAATCTCTCTAGAACAGTTACCAGAATCATTTGAATGTAGTCAATGTGTCTTCTTTCACCTGAGAAGCTAATAGAATCAATATTGCTGATCTCAGAAAAATGCCACATGTTTAGTGTCGTAGTCATGATCCCCTCCTTGCTTTCATTTAAGGACTAAAATATGATGCTTTCTGAATAAAGTCATCTCTTCATTTTCATAACTTAGGATAGACTTTGAGTGATAAACATTAACTTACTCTTAGTAGAAGCTGTTTCTATGAGATTCCAACATAACTTCAGGCACTCGGGTGCCTAATTCTCCCTCCAGGCCCCAGTGTCCATGTGGCCATCCTCCCCCTGTAGATGTCTGGAAACCAGAGGTCCAGGAGAGATGCTATGAGTAGCCCAGTGACTTTCATCTATTACTTGTCAGCCTAGCTTTCACATGGGCAAGAGACACCCTCTCCAGGGATGTCCAGTTCCTCATTCCTAGTGGGGACTTAGGAGCCTAGAAGTCTTCCCCTCAGCTGTCCCCCAGATGCATCCATCTTCACATTCCTTCCCAAGGATCCTGGGCTATCCAGCTACTCCAAGAAGGCAGAGTCTTCCACAGACATTTCCAGTCCACACTCAATACCTCCTGTCTGTCATCACAGTCTTCCCCCATTTCCCACCTTGCTACAGCCTGAGGTTCTATGAACTGACCCTGTGCTTAATCCATCCCTGAGATGATACCTTCAGAGGGACACCAGATGCCCGGATGAGCAGGAGAATAAGGGGCTCACCTGGGGGTGAGGAAGAAAAACAGATAGTCCTCTACATCACCTCTCTGGAGATCGACTATGCACTTGCCTGTGGTGGGGGTGCACAGATTCAGAGAGAAACATACAGATAACATGAGCACAGAAACATGCAGGTAGAGGACACCTCCAGCCTCTGCTGGGCACTCAAGTGCTGGACTTCAGTCCAGGCTCACACAGACCCTCTCTGTAGACATAAGCAATACCTTGAGGGAAACACACGTGTGTGCAAGAACACACACATGCACATACATGCAGTGCACACACAGAGAAACACACATGGAAACAAACAATTGGGTGCCACAGTACACACACACACACACACACACACAATGGACACTCGCCCATATGCATGCAGGAAACCCCATCACCAATCCTGTCCCAACACCCAAACTCTCTGCCCCCTCAACCTCACATCCCACAGTGTATTGTCCCTCAGAGCCCCGGCTCCACCACCTCCCTTCAGGTGAAGGGTCTGCTCTGTACAGGCCAAACTTGTTGGAGGGAGGAGGCCACCTGTAATGCATCCCCCCAATGTGGTATCATGTGGAGACCAAGCCTCTCCTTCTGGAAATGCCTGTATTGCAGAATGGTCTCACCATTTAAAAAACACCACACCGTTTCCTGGAGAATCCATGATACCTCCAGGACTGGTTGGGTAGTGGTATTTTTAATGAAATCAAAATGGAAAATTACCCAGAAATGCAAAAATAGAGAGATTCAAAGAATGCCTGTGGGGCTCAGGGGTGTGTGTGGGATGCTCATCGGTATGTGAGCTGATTTGAGGGCTTCAAATTTCAAAAGCTGCTCCACAACATCTGGGAGGGATAGGGGCTCCTCAAATACCTGAATCCAAAATAGCCCAGTCTCAACCCCTGGCTGGAAGGTGCTGAGACCACAAGGCCCATGTCCAGGCCCAGAGCTTTTCCCAGCCCCTTAGGGTTTAGTCTCAGGGAGCCCAGAGGTCATTACCTGTGGGTGACTGCACCTCAGCCACAGTTCCCGACCCTCCACACTGACAGCAGGGGCCCCTCCCCTCCTGTTCTCTCCCTCACTGTGAGCTCTGCCCTCATGAGAACCCTTATGGCTGGTTCACCACAGGGTCCCTCGTCTGTGATGGTGTTCACATGTGTGACTCATTTGGTGAAAAAGCACACACAAATATACTGATTAGAGAGCTACCGAAGACTAGGGATAGAGAAACACCCATTTGTTGTTCTACTAATTTTATACAGTCATTGTTTGATTCTTGCATGGAGCTTGACTGAGGATGGTGCCTGCAACCTTGGTCTAATTGAAATGCTTTAATCAACTAAGCTATCTGAGAATGGATAGATAACAGAAATACTGTGATGAGAGAGAGTGATGAAAGGCTAGACTGGGATTCATGAAGTTTCCAAAGTGTTTTCTTTATATGGATCTATTTGAAATAAGCTATTACAAAGGTGGATTGTGTCCTTACATCAGTAATTTCATATGCCAATTAGGGAGCACTGAAAAGGGGAGGAGGATTTGGTTTCAGGGATGCAGGTATGTATGGAAACATAAAAGTGCATGTTAAAAAATGTGTTTTACCCTGGCTGGTGTTGTTCAGTGGTTCAGGATCAAGCTATGAACCAGGAGGTTACAGTTGGATTATTGTCAGGGGAAATACCCGGGTTGTAGCCATGTTACCCAGTGTAGGTCTTCAGGAGGCAACTTATCAATGATTCTCTCACATCATTGATGTTTCTCACTCTCTCTCCCTTCCTCTATGAAATAAAAAAAAACACATATCTATATCTATCTATCTATCATCTATCTATCTATCTATCTATCTATCTATCTGCCTAATCGACCACAAGACCGGTTGCTATGATGCACAATGACCACCAGGGGGCAGACGCTCAATGCAGGAGCTGCCCCCTGGTGGTCAGTGAGCTCCCACACTGGAAGCACTGCTCAGCTGACCACCCTATCCCAGTGGCCCACTAGCCCCACAACAGCCTCTCACGCCCTCAGTAGCCCTGCAGGTCCAATCCTGAGAATGGGCCAGGCCAGGATGGACAGATGTCGCTGGCAAGACCTTGAAAGTGCTGCAGGCCTCCTGGAAGTTGGCCCCGGGCACCATGGCCACATCCCCTGAAAGCAGCTGCCAGGTGTCTCCCAACAACCACTGTGAACATCAGCGGGACGGATCTGGATCCCGGCATAGCAATAGTGTCCCTGCGCCCACCAAGAGCCAATGATGTCTCGGCTCCCAACCATCCCCCTAGGGACAGGTGCCAGACACAGGGCTCCCAGCTGGCGAGTGCTGCTGCAGAGGAGCAAGCCTCTCCTGATCAGGACTGACTGGGTGTGAGCCCGCAGGAGGTACAGTGGAAGCTGGACAAGCGGGAGTGGCAGGCATGAGCAGCAGGAGGCTGCTTTGAACTGCAGGATTCAGCCCAATTCCCGCAGGCCATCCTGAGGGACGCCACCCATGCACGAATTCATACACTGGGCCTCTAGTTTTTTATATATATATATATATATATATATATATATATATATATATATATATATATATATATATAAAGTTTTATATATATTTATAGTTTTATATATATATTTAAAGTTATATATATATATAAATTATATATATTAAAACTTGTTTTAAATCAATTACACATATATCAAAATTTAAAAAATCTTTAAAACTTACCCGTTTCCAATAATTCCGCTGTTTAATTATGAATGTTCTAGAGCACATTCATTGCTACTGTATCAGTATGCTAAAAATCTATTTATATGAAAGGCTAAGCAACCGCCCAACGTCCTCACAGGTAGCTATGACCTGCAATGACCACCAGGCGGCAGACGCTCAACACAGGATCTGCCCAGTGAGTTGTGGTTACTTGACAGCAGTGGTTCACAGGTAATGCACACCAGAACCAGAGAGGAGGGAGCCTGATTCTGGGTTGTTTCACCCAAGAACTGCCCTCTTGAAATCAAAGACACCTCGGGGGATGTCGAAGAGCCTATTTCGGCCCAATATCCACAGGCCAGGCCCTCCTTTTGAAAGGGAGAGGGAGAGAAACAGCAATCATCTACCTCCTGCACGACCACTCCAGGGGATTCAGGAAGGCATGTGCCCTGCCCTGGAATCAAACCGGTGGCTGAGGGACCCCACCCATTACACAGATGCCCTTCAAGCCTCAGCAGCGCCGGCCAAGGAGGGACTGGGAGAGGTTGGCACTAGGGAGTGTGAGCCGGATCTCACCAAGTTCCGACCCACCAGACACTATCAGATTAATTTAATTTCAATGTGCATTCATCCATGTACCTGGTCAGAAGTAAAATATACTGATGTACTACTGAAATATCTTATGTCCATGTTCAATGCCATAATTTTGACAGTTTGAATGAGCTGAAATTGTCAACTACTGCTAACCTAGACTTCATTAATGTATTATTAAATGCTTAGACTTAAAGAACACTGGTGGAGGATGTTAACAATGCAGATTAAACTTTTAAGTGTATGGTACAAGTGGGCTATAAATAGTACATAGGGTAAAAATTGAGAAAAACTATATTGTTTTTAGAATTCAAAAGCACGAATTCCATATGGCAAAGAAGTCACTAGAGTCATTGAGGAATGAATGAAATTCAAACATATGTCTTAGAGGCTGCACAATCCTCCTATTGGTTAGGATAATAAATTAACTTTAAAGTAGACAAAAATCCTGAGCAGACATTTTAACAAAGGACATAAAGACAATGTAAAGAAATGAATAAGAAATGATCACCATCAAACATTTTTACAGAAATGGAAAGAAAACAAAAGCACGTTAACAATACTCGCTAATAGAGCGAGTATTTAAAAAGATTAACCTTCACATGTGCTGGCAGGGTTGCAGAAAAATGGAATTTCCATTACTGCGGGTGTGTCGGGAGGCAAAATGATTGACCATTTTAGATGACAGTTCCCCAGGTGTTAAAATATAACACATTGACTGACACTGAAACAGTTTGGTAAGTAACACATACACCTGTAGAAAGAACTCAACCTAATAATAGACAAATATGCAAATTGACCATACCTCCAACACTCCAACAAGCCACACCCACCATCCAATCAGAGCGAGTATGCAAATTAACCTATCCAAGATGGCTACAGCCACAGAGAGCAAGGTTTCCTAGGTAACAGAGGAAGCCAAGCTTTCCACCTGCCCTTGCCAGGCCTAAGCCTCCACTCAAGCTACAAAGTTTCAATTATAGAAGGTAAACAAATTCAAACAGAAATGGCGTCAGAATAGAGCTTGAGAGAGCAGGCCAGGGTTGCCACCGGCAACAGGGGAAGCAAAGCTTTCTGCACACCCTAGCTGGGACCACCCGCTTAAAGCAACAAAGTTTCAATTATAACCCCAACACAAATGGCTGCCGCCGCGGAGTGACCCCCAGGCTTGGCTGCGCTCCAGGCTACAAAGGTTCAATTATGGAAGAAAAATAAATTCCAGATACCAGGGCCTCTGCTTGGGTTGCCAGGAGGCGTGGCCGGCCTTCAAACCACCACAGGCCTCTGGCTCAGGCCGCCCATGCCCCAAGCAAACCCCACCCTGATCAGGGACACCCTTCAGGGCAAAGCAGCTGGACCCCACCACTGTACCAAGCCTCTATCCTACCCAATAAAATGGTAATATGTACATTACCATCACTCCACTATGCCCAGGATTGGGCCAGAGGGAGGCACAGGGGTCGGGACTTGGGGTGGCCGGGGTAGCCAATTGGGGCAGCGGCGGGGCGAGCTCAGCGTTTGCGCTATGGCTGTGCTGCGGGACAGAAGGGGCCTCTGGGGCAGTGAGCTCATGTCCCGCCGCGGACCATCAAAAGTGGGGGAGCTGGGTTCCTGTCTGCTCCTGCACCAGCACACAGGCACCTAGCTCCCCTGCAATCGAAAGTGAAAGCGTAGGAGCTGGGTGCCTGTACACTCCTGCACCAGGCCTTTTGGAAGCCTCCACCGAGCTGGAGACTTCTGAAAGGCCTGGTGCACCAGCAGACAGGCACCCAGCTCCACTGCGATTGAAAGCGAAAGCGTGTAGGGGACCCTACATGTGTATGATTCAATCATGCACTGGGCCTGTAGTTTTATTTATAAAACCCCAAACTTAGAAATCACTGAAACCACAGGCAGCTCAATAGCTAAAGTGGTTACCCACAGAATACAGTATTTCCTGGAAATAAATATTTACATAAACTTTAGTGTCGAATCTCAAAACATCTGTGTAGCACGAAGGAAGCCAGTGTTTCTTAAAGAGAATACACCTTTTAGTACCAATAAAATTATGAAAAATATGACTCTATTGTACAAGAAGGTAAATCAGTGCCTGCATGGAGGGCTGGGAGGCAGAAAGATTACAAAAGGACTTGAGGTAAATACAGTGTGTGACAAAGTAGGTTTAAAGTTGCTGCTACTGAAAATACAATAATTATTAAAGAACACAAAATATAAACTCTACATGGCCACTGTGCCTCATTTTCTTTGGCGTGATCACATCAACGGAAAGCCACTGGTTTGATTCCAGGTCAGGGCACAGGTCCAGGTTGTGGGCTGGATCCCCAGAGTTGGGCATGCAGGAGGCAGCTGTTCAATGATTCTTTCATTGATCTCTCTCCCTTTCTCTCTCTATGAAATCATGTAAGTCTATCATAAAAAAAAAACTATTGCCATCAAATTCAATAGGAATGCTGACTACATACAAAAGACATCGTGGGACAGATTGCAGTGTTATCCTTCCTGTACCTTTGACTTCTTGCCTGTTGAGGTAGTACATTATGTGAACACCCTAGAGGGGCCAGGGAATACACAATACCATTAGATTATTCTGCCAATGACGTCAGTTACACTGAACAGTTTTGGAGGTCCTGAGAATGTTTGCACATAAAGGCTACACAATCCACAGGCCACCTTATGTTCAGAAGAGGCACTTATCATCTAATTTCCTGCAGGCTTTCCCACTCACTATTGAAACAGTGTTTCTGTCCTCATTGTGGTTCCACCTCAGAGACTTAGAGCCTATGAAATGTCATGCTTACTGGCACATGTCTCCTTTGCAGTACATGGAGAAAAAATTAAATGCATAAAGTTACGTGGTCTTTCTTTTAAGGCCATGGGCCGCAGTAAGTAATAAGCCAATATTGGACAAAAAGTGATTTCCAGACATTATGTTGTCCCTTTCAAACCGCATACACTTTTGGATAAACACAATATCTATTCATCTCTACATGCTGAAAGATCACATTTGTGTTTGCAAATCATCTGTGGCAGTGAATAAAACCAAAATTAAAGGTACAAAGATAAAAATACCTTTACAAAGATTCTAAACTAGAGCACAGGAGAACAAGGGGTTTGCAGGTTGGTGAATAAGAATCCCCCCACATTTATCAAAACATAATGTGAATACCACTATGTCCCTGAAAGAGGTGGCACTTCTTAGCTGAGAAGGGGTGCTCTGGATGAATCCTGGGTTAGGTCCATTTTCTCGTCACAGAAAAATGAATAAAGATACTGCCAAGAGCTGGGAGGAACCATAATTACTTTCAGCAGAAGTGAGAACGCAGAATACATTCCCGAGCACCCAGGAGTGGTGACTGATGCACACTCCTCAGGTGAGTCGAGTTCTAGAGGTGAAATCTCTTCAGCGACAAAGAGACAGTGACATCATGTGGGTAGTAGGTCTGGGCATGTTAGCAAGTACAATGTAGTTCCTTCAAGTCTCACTTGTACCTCAAATTTATGAGGAATCTAACAGAGTGTATGTTCCCATAAAAGGGGTTTACATTCATGGAAAGGGTCTCATAGGGCCCCTTAAGTGTTCTTATAATAAGTGAGCAAAATAAACCATTCCCTGCACATTTACGGCTTTTCTCCAGTATGAACTCTGCGGTGTCTAGTGAGGTTACACCTTCGACTGAAATGCTTCCCACATTCACTACACTCATATGGCTTTTTTCCAGTGTGAACTCTGTGGTGTTTAGTGAGGGTAGACCTTCGACTGAAATGCTTCCCACATTCACTACACTTATATGGCTTTTCTCCAGTGTGAACTCTGTGGTGTTTAGTGAGGGAAGCCCTTTTCCTGAAATACTTCCCACAGTCACTACACTCATATGGCTTTTCTCCAGTGTGAACTCTGTGGTGTATATTGAGGTTAGACCTTTGACTAAAGGACTTCCCACATTCACTGCACTCATATGGTTTTTCTCCAGTGTGAACTCTGTGGTGTTTAGTGAGGGCAGCCCTTTCAATGAAATACTTCCCACATTCACTACACACAAACGGCTTTTCTCCAGTGTGAACTCTGTGGTGCATAGTGAGGGTAGACCTGTGACTGAAGGATTTCCCACATTCACTGCACTCATATGGCTTTTCGCCAGTGTGAATTCTGTGGTGTACAGTGAGGCTTGACCTTTGTCTGAAGGACTTCCCACATTCACTACACACAAATGGCTTTTCTCCAGTGTGAACTCTGTGGTGTCTAGTGAAGTCAGACCTTTGACTGAAGGACTTCCCACAGTCACTGCATTTAAACTGCTTTTCTCTAATGTGAACTTTGTTGTGTTTAATGAGAGCAGGGTTTTCACTGAAGACCTTCGCACAATCAGTACTATCACTGGGCTTTTCTGCAGTGTGAACTCTCCCATGTTCTAGGTTGTTAAAGACTTTTCTAAACACTTTCCCACATTTATTATACTCATTAATCATATCTCCAGAGCAGAGACCTTTCTGATAAGCAACTTTCTGTTTCTGACTGGCAGCTGTTTCACATTCAACCCACTGGTGATGTCTTTTTCCACGGAGACATTCCTGTGAACTCTCATTGTTACTGTGTGGCTCCTCAGTGTTAAGAGAGACCTGGTACTGGAGAAGCCCTGAAGTGGCTGGGGAGTCTACCCCAACCTCAGTACTAGCTTCAGGCACTCCAGAGAAGTAGAACCAGCAAGTTGTCATGAGGGAAGCTCTCTCTATATCTTCTTTCCAGGGCTTTTCTCCACAGGCATCCTTCTGCTGCTGGTGAGGGTTTGCAATGAAACACAAGTCTTTCACACATGCATCACTTAAGAACACATTCTTCTCAAAGTATGCCACTTGTATCTCAGTCAGGTGCAAAATACCTTTTAACACTGAGAAGCACGGCTTACAAAGATGGGTCCTCTGGGTGGCTGCGGCTGTCTTGGAAGCCCTGACCTGAGAATCTGCTACAGATACACTGTGCTCAGAATAGGCCTCCCCATCATCCATTTTATGCCAAGGACCTGAAAACAGAGGAATGATGAGGAAATGAATGTTGACTGTGGTGACAGAGGGAAGTCCCATTATAAAACTCAGTTGCACATAATACATTGGTCTCATGCAATGGCCTGAAAATAAAAGACCTGAAAGATGAACTAATAAGATGCACCTGTGAAGTTATTCACCACTGAAGATCACAAAACAAGAGAGATTTCAACAGAACTAGAGCAAAAACATGGCAAGCACCACATGAAAGAGAAGCGTACTTTCCAGCTCATTCTGCTACTAACAGCATTCAGTAGAACTTCACTACTGGTGTCATGGGCAAGCTGTGCGGAAGGTTGGTTACATGTCATTCCAAGTAAAATTAAATCAACAAGTAGGTGGTGTTTAAGGGGTAGTTAAGCATGTATGTGCTCCTTATAACACTTGCATAGGTGCATATAGTCGTATACTGCAGAAAGAGATATGCAGAGTAATAGGTGATGTAAAAGGGACACAAAGGTGAAGACAGCCAAATCTAAGAAGTCACCAATGAAATGACAAGTCAGCAAAGTGTCAAGTGTGGAAAAGAAAGGTATGAATGAGGTGTGGCCACTGAAACCTGCACCATACACTGTTGTATAGGAGTAGGTCCTCCGTATAACCAGAACACCATCCTTACATCAAACCTCCCCCAGTTGCCACTCAGACGGGCTAAGCCTCTTCTAGGACCATGCTGTACGTTCACCCTGGAGAAACCCAGGGTTCTCCCTGCACCTCCTCTTCTAGAAGTATGTATAAACTAAATATTCTGAGTATCAATGAAAAGACAACTGAGGTGAGCAGCCAAAACTTGCCCATAGCATTAAGTTTGCAATAGTATCCAGGGTAGGTAATATTACAAACAATAATTGGAGGGTCTTACAAGAACAGCCCCTGGTTCATGTATGTAAAGAAGATAACTGACACAGGGTCTTTATCGACAGGAAAGGTGCAGAATTGGAAGCCACGGATCTGGATAGAGTCACACTGCGTGGAGTGGAAGAGTAGGAGGGACCCATTAAGTGTGTTCACTGAGACTGCTGACACCCAGACACTTCCTGCAGTTTCTGAGGCAACTGGTGTTAGAGAGATTCATGGAGTCTATTGCTCAGGGCTCATTGCACAGCTCAGCACTGGCAGCCACAGCCCATTTGACAAGACAGTGAGGGAAATGAGCTGAGCCCATGGTCTGGCTTTGAGAGAGAGAGAGTGCTAAGTGTGGAGAATAAATAAAGAGTGGGCATCACCTCAGGACACTAGGAGAGATGTGAAGGTCTTACCTATGAATGATACAAGTGCAAACACTTCCAGCATCACATCACTGTACAGACGTCTCTGAGCCTCATCAAGGATCTCCCACTCCTCCTGAGAGAAGGCAATGGCCACATCCTCAAAGTTCATATCCTGTCATAATGGGCACAGAACATCCCATGATAAGATTCCCTCTTGAGATTCCAACTTTGCCATACTACCCACCCTGCACATGCATATGCTCCCCTACTCCCCACATCAGAGAAGAAAGCAGCCCTTGGTCCCATTAAAGTCAATCTCTCCTTATATTCTTACTGATGCTGTGTCTTCCCACAACAATAAAGGCAGATGAACAGATACAAGTTACCTGTGCACTCATCCTCAAATAGGACTCACACTGCTCCCTTTCAATAATAGTTGGTGTCAGGAACTTAGGGTAGGAAGAGATGTAATGGGAATGTGATCGATTTGACTCTGGTCTTGTCAGGAAATAGCCATGTTGTCCTCCAAATTGTCCCTCCAAGACACCAAACAACATAGTAATGCCCATTGAACTTCTGACTCCAATCCCAGTTTGCTGAGGCCATCACTCTGCATTACCTGCTGCCCATAGTTCTTTGATCCACACTTGTCTCACACAGCTTCATTCCCAGAGGCACAACTTCACTGGTAACACAAATGAGCCATGACAAGGACACGGTATTTTCTAATCAGTTTCTTTCCCCAAATTCTAGTTCACCACCTCTGTAATACATTTCTCTCTCACCCTTCTCTCTTCTCCTTTCCCCATGCCAGTGGGGATTTTCAAGTGCAGGTGAAACTGATGTATCCTATCTCATTCCTAGTGTTCACTGGGTAAGCCCTCAACAGGAAATGGCAGGTGGGCACATATATGGCCTCTAAGCTCTACACTTGTCATGTAGCATCACAGCAACCCATCTTGTTAGAAATTATCCTAAAATTCCCCATATCATATCATAAAGACACCATCAGAAATGGACTTCCTTTTCATTCATTTGCACGTCATTGTTAGTGTCCGGCCGCTTTGCTTTTAGTCCCAGGGACCACACTGATGTCATCATCTCCCGTGTGTGATTGTGCAGCTCAGCCCGGGTTCCCTATCTGCCACACTGACATAGATGGCACCTCCCATACTATTCTCTGGGTCACTGTATGCTCTGCCCTCAGGAGAACCTTGGCTACTGTAGGAAGCGGTTATAGGGCTAAGCCTCGGACTGACCTGCTGGCAAAGTCACAAACAAGTCCCAAGCTTGGAAGGGCACAGTCCTATAAGCATAATTAAGCTTGATCTTGTAACTGCTCCCTAGATCTTTCCTGGGTAGCTAGTGGGCTGTGGGAGGGGCAGCAAGTGCTGCCAAAACAAGTGAAACTTAGAAGAACATTGTCAATTGCCTTGTTTGTCCCTGACAATAAATAAAGCCTCAGCTTTGTAGTCTGGATCTGTTCTATGGCCTCAGCTAGGCACAGAAAGATCCACCTAGACCCAGCTTTTTCTCTTTGTCTATCAATTCTCCATCCTTCACCACGTCCCTCAGGCTCGCTGAACCCTTAGCTGTGGTGGGGCGGCACAAGCTACTTGTCCTCACAGGTCTCCAGGCTGTACTGGTGTTCAGATGTGTGTGGACTGACTAGGTGATTAAAACATATATATTGATTTCAAAGAGAGAGAAATGGGGATATATATATATATATATATGCACACTAATAAAAAAGTAATATGCTAATTCAACTGGGAGACCTTCTGGATAAAGTCTGGGGCTTGGCTGTCCTGTAAACTACCCCCAAACGACCCTCAGCCCTTTGCCCAGGGCGGCCACACACCCCAGCGGGTCCCCTCACCCCGATCGTGGCATGGCCAGCCTGCAAATAGCCCTCAGACCCTCATCCAGGCTGGAAATGCCCCCAATTGGGGACCCTCAACTCGATGGGGGCATGGTTGGCCTGCATACTACTCCAGTTCCTCACCCAGGCAGACAACGCTCCCAGTGGGGACTCTCACCATGATGGGGGCATGGCCAGCATGCAAACTTCCCCAGGCCCCTCACCCAGGCCAGCCACGCACCCACAAGGGGACCCCCACCCTGATCAGGGATCCCTTCAGGGCACACCAGCCGGCCCCCACCTGTGCATCAGACCTCTATCTATACTAACAAAAAGGTAGTATGCTAATTAGACAGGGAGACATTCTGGACCTCCTTCAGGAGAAAGCCATGGTTGCGGGACCAAGGCAGAGGCAGTTAGGGGTGATCAGGCCAGCAGGGGTGGGCATTTGGTGGTGATCAGGCCAGGAGAGGTGGGCATTTGAAGGGGGGATCAGGCAGGCAGGGGTGGCCAGTTGGAGGTCCAGGCCAGGAAGGGGGTAGTTAGGGGCGAGCAGGTTAGCGGGACGACAGTTGGGGGCGATCAGGACAGCGGCGTGGGGCAGTTGGGCACGAGCAGGCTGGCATCAGAGTGGTTAGGGGCAGGCAGGCAGGTGAACGGTTAGGAGCCAGCGGTCCTGGATTGACAGAGGGGTGTCCGACTGACATTCCCCCAAGGGGTCCCAGATTGGAGAGGGTGCAGGCCAGGCTGAGGGACAACCCCTAAACCTCAAACCCCTTGTATGAAACTCATGTATTGGTCCACTAATACACACACACACACACACACACACACACACACACACACACACACACACTGAGTGGCCAGATTATTCTGATCTCTGAACACATAATAATCAGGCCACTCAGTGTATATCCTACATAATAAAAGGCTAATATGTAAATTGTCCCCTTGACCTGGAGTTCAACCAGCAGGCAGGCCAGCCAACCGGCGATGTTCTCTCCCCCTGGCCAGGCTGGCCAGACCCCACCCATCACCCATGCACGAATTCATGCACCGGGCATCTAATACACACACACACACACACACACACACACACACACACACACACACACAATATGAGTGGCCAGATTATTATGCGTTCAGAGGTTATAATAATCTGGCCACTCAGTGTATATACTAATAAAAGAGTAATATGCTAATTCAACCTGGAGACTTTCCGGATGTCCTTTTGGACAAAGCCAGAAATTTGGCTGGCCTGCAAACAAATCATAAACGGCCCTCAGCCCCTGGCCCTGGCTGACCACACCCCCCAGCAGGTACCCTCAACCCAATGGGGGCATGAGAAGCCTGCAAACGGCCCTCAGTCCCTAGCCTAGGCCGGCCATGCCCCCCCATGGGAGACCCTTATCCCGATTGGGGCGTGGCTGGCCTGCATACTGCCCCAGTTTCTCACCCATGTTGGTACACCCCAAGTTGGGACGCCCACCCCAATGGGGACATGGCCGGCTTACAAACCACCCCAGACCCCTCACCCAGGCCAGCCCCGCTCCCCAAGTGGACACCTACCCTGAACTAGGATCTCCTTCAGGGTAGACCAGCTGGCCCTCACCCATGCACCAAGCCCCTATCTATACTAAAAAAACGGTAGTATGCTAATTAGACTAGGAGACATTCCAGACATCCTTGCAAATAAAGCCATGGTGGCGGGGCTAAGGCATAGACGGTTAGGGGTGATCAGGCCACGAGGGGAGGGCATTTGCAGGTGATCAGGCCAGCGGGGGGGCTAGTTGGGGGCGAGTAGGCTGGCGGATGGGGGCAGTTGGGGAAACAAGCTGGCAGAGGGATAGTTGGAGGGCAATCAGGTTGACAGGGGGACAGTTGGAGACAAGCAGGCTAGGGGGGGGCAGTTGGGGGCAACCAGACCAGCAGGGGATGAATTTGGAGGTGCGCAGGCTGGTGGGGGGGGCAGTTGGGGTGAATAGGCCGGCAGGGAGGGCCAGTAGATGGCGAGAAGGCCAACGCGGAAGGATAGTTGGGAGAAAACAGGTCAGCAAGCAGAGTGATTAGGGGCAAGCAGGCAGGCAGGCAGTTGAGCGATTAGCCGCCAGTGGTCCTGGATTGCAAGAGGGATATCCTACTGCTGGTTTAGACCTGATCCCACAGGGGATCTCAGATCGGAGAGAGTGCAGGCCAGGCTGAGGGACATACCCCCCTCACCATGCAGGAAATTCATGTACTGGGCCAGTAGTATATATACACTGAGTGGCCAGGAAATTATGATCTCTGAATGCATAATAATATGGCCACTCAGTGTATTTCCTATATAATAAAAGGTTAATATGCAAATTGTCACCTCGACCAAGAGTTCAACCAGCAGGCAGGCTGGCCAAGTGCCCATGACCCATCCCCCTGGTCAGGCTGGCCAGATCCCACCCATTAACGAATTCATGCACCAGGTTTCTTATATATATATATACACACTGAGTGGCCAGATTATTATGCATTCAGAGATTATAATAATCTGTCCACTGTGTGTGTGTGTATATGTGTGGAGAGAGAGAGAGAGAGAGAAAGAGAGAGGGGAAGAGTTCTATTTTTTGTTCCATTAATTTTATACATTCTTGTAACTGATATATATATATATAATAGGACTTCGGCTTACGTCGGAGATCTGTTCCTATGGTGCGACATAATGCAATTTTCGCTGTAAGTAAAAACCCACCTACATAGGCACCTACGTCGCTCACATGGCACACATACACAGCAGAAATGAAGTGAAACAGTAAAAAAAAATTTAAAAGAAAAATAACAATTCCTGACCTTTACTTATAGAAAGTAAATAATAAAAAGCATAAAGCACATACGTACATATAAGGGTAAATACTGGATTATCCTTAACTTTACTACTGTTGTTGACTTGCACACTGGACATTGCAAAGTGGGAAAAGACAGGCTTACACTAGGCTGCTGCGGGGAGGAGGTTTGAGAGGCAGAACCTGCAGAAGGTGCTGGAGATTCTAGATCAGGTGAGTCAGGAGAGGCATAACCTGCAGAAGGTGCTGGAGATCCTGGGTCAGGTGAGTGCGGAGAGGCAGAACCTGCAGAAGGTGCTGGAGATCCTGGGTCAGGTGAGTCCGCAGAGGCAGAATCTGCAGAAGGTGCTGGAGATACTGGGTCAGGTGAGTCCGAGAAGGAGATAAGGTAGAGGGTACTGGATCTCTTGCAGGCCTCTCCACCTTCTTAACATAATGTTCGAGGCTAGTTTGGAAGGATACCTTCTTCATGTCCTCCCAAATCTCCTTGTAACACCGCAGGCTATCCATGACCCCTATGGCAACCTTAGTGTACCTGTCACTGTTGGGGTCCTGAGCCTCAAACCTTGCCAAGGCATCCTCTATCATGGCAAAGGCCCCCGCTAATTCCTTGCTTGTCAATCTCCTGGGCTCTGGGGTTGGTGTGTCTTCCTCTTCAATGAACTGTTTCAGTTGAGTGAGGTCCTCGGCCGATAGCTCCTCTCCATGAGATGCCAGCAGCTCTGTGACATCCTCAGCCTCCACCTCCAAATCAAGCTGCTTACTCAACTCAACAACATTCTTGATGACAACCTCCACTGAATCCTCAAAGCCATGGAGATCGTTCACAAACTGGGGACACAATTTTTTCCAAACACCATTCAAGTTCGTCTGCTTAACTTCATCCCAAGAATCAGAAATATTTTTTATAGCAGCAAGAACATTGTAAGATTTCCAAAAGTCATTGAGAGTCAACTCTTTATTCTTCTCCATTGCCCTAAAAGCCATAGCAAATGTCCTTCGGAGGTAGTAGGCCTTGAAAGAGGCAATGACACCTTGGCCCATAGGCTGTAAAAGGGAGGTGGTGCTAGGTGGAAGGTAAACCACCTTGACATTTGGGTGAAAGTCATTCAAATCGGCAGGGTGACAAGAGGCACTGTCCAGCACTAGCAACACCTTAAAGGGCAGCCCCCTTGAAGCACAGAAGTCCCTGACTTCTGGCACAAAATGGTTGGCGAACCAGTCCTCAAATACGCTGAGTGTCACCCATGCCTTCTTGTTAGATTTCCAGATGACTGGTAGTAGACCCTTCCATATGCCCTTCATTGCCCTTGGATTCTCGGCCAGACACACCAAGGGCTTCAGCTTGAATTCACCAGCAGCATTAGCCCCAAGGAGCACACTCAATCTCTCCTTGCTGGCTTTATGGCTTGATGCTGTCTTCTCCTCCTTGGCAATGTACATACGTGTAGGCATATGCTTCCAGAACAAGCCTGTCTCATGCACATTAAACACTTGTTTATCACAGTAACCCCCTTCCTAATGATCTCAGCCAACGCACTAGGAAAATCACCTGCTGCTTTGGCATCATCACTAGCAGCTTCCCCTGACAATTTAAGATTATGCAAATTAGCATGAGCCTTAAAATCCATAAACCAACCTTTGCTAGCCACAAACTCTTCACTTTCACTCTCTTTTTTCAAGGCCTCAAACAATCTTTTAGCCTTCTCCTGAATCAACATCTGGCTAACTGGGATACGCCATTGATGCTGCTCATCCAGCCAAAGCACTAATAATCTTTCCATCTCAATAATGAGACCACTCCGCTGCTCTGTAACCACAGTTGATTTCATAGGAGCAGATCCTTTCACATGTTCAAGTATATGGTTTTGATTGTCGATGGTTGTCGAGACAGTTGTAGGACTTAGGCCCAGCAACCGGCTGATGTTTGCAGGTGTTTCGCCCTTTTCCGAGCGTCTTATTAAGTCTCCTTTCACTTCCATTGCAAGGGCTTTCCTTCTTTTTGTAGCACTTCCATCAGAAGAATCTGCCTTATGCTTAGGAGCAATAAGGAAGGGCAAAAAGTGTTCAAAATAACAGTACAAACAAAAGAGAGCTAATGAAGCACAATCCAAAACGGCTTATAAATGGCGACTGAATGACAGCATCTTCCTTGTATAGCGCCACGTGGTGACTTATTCATCCACTCCAGTGGCCAACTTGTTCCCCGGTGACCTTGGTACAAACGCCTTACATTGAATGACAGAACTTTTTTTTTATATAAAAGAATGGCAAATGGCATGTAAACAGAAAACGACTATGTCGAGTCTGAAGTAACCTGAGGACTGTCTGGAAGGAGAGGGAGGGGGAGGGGGGGGAGGGGGAGGGGGAGGGGAGGGGGAGGGGAGGGGGAGGGGGAGGGAGAGACATCGATTTTTTGTTCCATTATTTTTATACATTCTTTGATTAACTCTTGTAATTGATGTGACCAGGGTTGGAACTTGCAACCTTCCATTATTGAAATTATTCACTGACCCACTTAGCTGTTTGGCCTCAATCAGACATATGTGACATTTTAAGTAACAACCCAATAATGTACGTGAGGATAGATAGCGACAAAAACCATCATGATGACCTAGATCAGGGGTCCTCAAACTACGGCCCACGGGCCACATGCGGCCCACAGAGGACATTTATCTGGCACACTAGGTGTTTTTGCAGCCGCTGCGTGTCCTGCTTAGCAGCCAACTTGGCAGTGTGCATAGGAATTTGTTCACAGGTTTTTGTTTTTTTTTAAACTATAGTCTGGCCCTCCAACGGTCTGAGGGACAGTAAACTGGCCCCCTGTTTAAAAAGTTTTGAGGACCCATGACTTAGATGGTGGTGGAAGGCTAGAATAGCATTGATGGGATTATAAAAGTGTCTTTTTTTCCAAGGAAATATTTAAAGTAAGCTATATCAATGTCAGACTGAATGATTGCATCAATTATTTTATAGTCTGAGAATGAAGCACTGATAAGGTCACTAGGAACTTGGTATTAGCATTGCAGGCATGCAGGGAAACACCAAAAGTGTATTTTTTTTACTGTCCATTTTAAATAAATTCTACTTAAATCAATCTTTAGAAAAGGTTTAATCTTGATGCTTCCCAATAATTTTACTGTTCTATTGTGAAAAGTTTTTCACATATTTAGTTCTACTGAATAAGCATATTGAAAATAAAATATAATGATGTACTACTGAAATATATTATCATGTCCATGTTCAAAATCATCATTTTGGCTGTTTGAACCTCAAAAGGATGAGAGTATTTACACCACAGATATTAATAAAGGTTACAAACTTCCCATAATCAGTACACGCATATAGCTTTTCTCCAGTGTTAACTCTCTTGTGGATAAGGAGGTGATTATTGCAGGTAAAAGATTTCCCACATTCACTACACTCATAAGGTTTTGCACCACTGTGAACTCTCTGGTATTGAGTGAAGTTACTCCATTGCCTAAAGGACATCCTACAGTCACTACACTCTTAGGGCTTTTCTCCACTGTGAACTCTGTGGTGTTGAATGAGGGTAAACTTGTGTGTAAATGACTTCCCACAGTCATTATGCTCATGGCTTTTCTCCAGTGTGAACTCTCCTGTAGATAAGGAGGTGATTATTGTGGGTAAAAGCTTTCCCACATTCACTACACTTATAAGGTTTTCAACAGTGTGAACTCTCTGGTGAGGAGTGATGGTACTGCTTTGATTGAAGGACATCCTGCAATCACGACACTCATACAGCTTTTCTACAGTGTGGACTTTGTTGTTGAATGAGTTTAGACCTCAGGATGATAGACATCCCATGATCACTACACTCCTATGGCTTTTCTACAGTGTAAACTCTTCTATGATGAATGAGGTTAAAGATTTCTCTGAAAGATTTCCCACATTTTTTGCACTTATAATTCACTTCATAAAGGTCAGGCTACTGAAGATCACAAAACAAGAAAGACCTCAAACGAAATGACACACACATGGCAAGCACCACATGGAAGAGAAGCAGGATTGTCAGTTCATTCTTCTGCTAACAGTGTTCAGCATGGTTTGTCTGCAGGTGACATGGAAAGCTGTGCTGAATTATGATTATGTCTTATTGCAAGTAATCTCTCTCTCTTTCTCCCTATGTATATATCTCTATCTCTATCTCTATCTCTATCTCTATATCTATATATACATTCACAAGTGTAATATGCAAAGTATCCCTCGGGAGTTCAAGCAGGAGAACAATCGCTCGCCATGAAATGTGCTGACCACCAGGGGATGGTGCGGAACATGATAGGTGACCATTGGCAGCAGCAGGGCGCTGAGGGAGCGAGGGAAGGAGGAGGCGGGCAGGTGGGGGGAACCATGCCGTGGCAGTACACGTGCAGTGAGGGATGGAGGAGGTGGGGAAGCAGGTAGTCTGATTGGCCCTAATCGCTGGCCAGGCCTAGGGACCCCATGAACAAATTTCATGCGCCAGGCCTCTAGTATTCAATAAATTAGTAGCTGGTGTTAAAGAACTATTTAAGCTTGTATGTACATCTCATAACACATGTACAGGTCAATGTTAGAGAAGACAGAGCAATGCAGAGGAAGAGGTGATGCAAAAAGTCCACACAGGTGAAGGTAGTCAAAGGCCAGGAGGTCACAGGTGAAATGACAAGTCATCACAGTGTCAAGTATGGCAGAGAAAAGGAAGAAATGTGCTGTTGCCCATGATACTTGCACCTAAACACTGTTGGAAATGAGCAGGTGCTTGGTATGATCTAAACACCACCCTTATACCATATCTAGCCCACATGTGAAACTCAACAGGGCCAGGCTTCTTCAGAGACAATCCTGCATGTTCACCCTGTAAAAAAAATCTGGGTTCATGCTGCATATTCCTCTCTACAAGTATGTACAACAGAAAAATTCCAAGTATTAATGAAAGATGACAGAGATGGGCAGCCAGCACTGGTCTAGAGCCATTTGGCTTGCAATCGTATTTAAGGAAGATAATATTACAAACAACGGAAGTGTGATCTTTTAAGAACAGCTCAAGGTTCATTTAAGTAAAGATCATAACCTGGCACAGGCTGTCACCAAAGACCTTTGCCTAGAGGAAGCAGGTAGAAATAGAAGCCATGGATCTGGACATAGTCACCCTGCCAGGGAGAGGAATAGCAGGTGGGACACATTAAGCTGTGTGTAAGACTCCTGACTCCCAGACACATCCTGCACTGTCTGAGGCAATGTTTGTTGAGTCCTTCGCTCAGGGCTCTCCACAAACCTCACCCATGGCAGCCACAGCACATCTGACAGGACATTGGGAGAAATGAGCAGAGCCCATGGTCTGGCTGTAGAAGAGTGAAAGCTACATCAGAGGAATAAAGGAAGAGAGAACATCATCCCAGGACACTGGGATAATGTGAAGGTCTTACCTACTGATGATACAAGTGTCAAAACTTCCAGCATCACATCGCAGTACAGAAGTCTCTGAGGATCATCAAGGAGCCCGCATTCCTCCTGAGAGAAGACAATGGCCACATCCTCAATGTTCATACTGTCATAATGGGGACAGTACAGCCCACAATCAGATTCACTCCTACGGTTCCAACTCTGTCATATTGCCACCCTCCACATCAATCTGCTCTCTCCACTCCACACACCAGAGAAGGTACCAGGCCTTCATCCCATGAAAGTCACTGTCATGTTATATTTCTACCAATGTTATATCTTCCCACAATAAAAGCAGTTGAGCAGATAGAAGATAACTGAGCTTTGGGATTCACATGTACACCACACTTCCTCTTGACAGTAGAGTGTGTGTCAAGAACATAGGGCAGGAAGAGATGTCAGCCATACAGGGAGTGTGAGTGATTTGATACTGGTCTTATCAGGCAATACCTGTGTAGTCCCTCAGATTGTTCCTCAAAGACACCAAATACATTGCATCAAACTTCACCTTTACAACCACAATCCCCAGAATGCTGAGGCCATAGCTTTGTATTACCTGCTGCACATAGTTCTTTGAACAACACTTCTCTCACACTGTTTCTTTCCCAGAGGCACAACTTCAAAGGTAACACAAATTTGCATTGGCGAGGACAGGTTGTTTCTTCATCACCTTATTTTCCAAATTTACACATCACCATCTCCATAATCCATTTCTGTCTTACCCTTCTCCCTTACCCATTCCAGGGGAAAGTTTCAAGCCTGTGGAACACGGATGTATACTCTCATTCCTACCAATCCCTGTGTCACCCCCAACTACAAAAGGCAGGTGGGTATATAAATGTCATCCAAGCCCTAAACCTGGCAGGCAGCACCAAAACATCACCCTTTCCAGGCATTATCCAAAAATTACCCTTATTTTGTCATCCAGACTCCAGCAGAAATGGACTCTCCCTTCTTTCACTCTTATGTCAATGTCACGGTGCTCTGGCCATGAAGTCACACTCCCTCTCCAAGTGCTCATCACTCTTTCTGCCACACCTCTCTCACACCTGCACTGCTACAGTCCCGCCCCCTATAATCATCTCCTCCACCCTCTTACTTATTATTCCGCATGTGTGGTCCAGAGAATGCTTGCCAAATTCAAACAGGATCAAGTACTGCCCAGACTCTGACAGTCCACACTCATAGAGGCAGCCTTGGAGTCCTGCTCTGAGGGCCTCTCTCCATGACTGTTTTTCCCTTAAATCTAACCTATTAAGAACCACAGTCAGATCTCAGATACTCACACCTCCCTTCCCTGGTGCTGCAGGGTTCAGTGGGGTCAGGCAGAAAGAACTCTGCAAGCAGAGAGGCGTGGAGGACCCACCAGCCTGATGGTGCTTAAAAAGCCTCAGAAACCCCCTACACAGCTAGGACGCTGCCTCGTAGGCCTCCTACTCACCACCAGTGGGCTGAAGCCTGTGAGTCCTGGAAGAAACTGAAGAGGTCAAAATGCCCAGCTGGAGGAGGAAAGCGGAAGTCCCGCCCTAACCAGATGCATTGACAGGAATGTCCTTTAGCTCCGCCTTCATGGCGCATTCCTTTCTGGGTAATGTAGTATTCTTAAACGCTAAGGGGAGGGCTAGCATCCCAGCCAATGACATTGGTGAATAAAGGTGATGTGGTTCAGCAAGTGGCCCTGGGGAAGGACAAGATTGGGCCAGAGGCCTGGTTAACTGGAACAGACTGTAAGACCTCCCAGGAGAGGTGTGTGGGGAGGACTGGGAGAGATGCCCCAAAGAATATATGCACAGGCTGAAATGGGAGACATCTATAATACTATCAACGATCAAAAAGACATATTAAATTTTTAAAAATATATAATATAGCCCAGCTGGTGTGGCTCAATGGTTGAGCACTGATCTATGATCCATGATGCCCTGGTTCTATTTTTGGTTAGGGAACATATAAATCGAGAAAATTCCACCATGGTGGGGCCCAGAATTTGAGAGACATCTTCCTCTGGACCTGCGCGTAATAAATGTAACTCCATCTCTAAGTGTTGCTTGGTTCCTCTCCCGTTTTCTGTAACAGTACTGGCACCTTCCTGGGCCCTCAGCCTGAAGCAGGGCCTTGCTTCTTCCCTCATCAGAAGCGCAGGGGCAGGTGTTCGGCTCCTTTGGGACCACGGTCCCTTCACCAGGGACGTATTTCATTGCCCCTTTAGAGAGCTCGCCTTGCTCAGGGGCAATGAACAAAGAGATGAGGGCTGGGCGCCGCTTGATTTGGCTGAGAGGCTTCAAAGACGCATGTTGGTCCCACGCATAGCTTCTGCCACTGGTTCTCTCCCCTAGTGCCCAGAGACTACAGAAAAAAGCCATCCCGTTCCAAAAAATTCAGAGGCAAATGGAGCCCCGAGGGGCCCCGCCCAGGACTCTGACCAGGGAAGCCAGGGAGCAGATCCGGTATTTACATGAAGGATTTCCAGAGTCCTGGTCAGTTCCCAGATTGGCGGAAGGCTTGGATATTAGCAGCAATGTGATCAGAAGCATTTTAAAAAGCAAGTTTGTGCCCACATAGGAGAAGACACTGAAGCAGGATCAAAAGGTCCCTCAGAAAGCGGGGCCTGCCCACTCGCTCCACCAGCTTCCAGGCCGTGGGGATGCCTGGGAGCTGCTTTCTGCAGGCCGCCCTGTGTCAGGAGCTGAAGCCTCATCCCAAGGCCACGGTCACAGCACAGCTTTGAGGGTGACAGAACCGAACACTCAGAGTACAAACACACCGAGGAGACAGAAGGGAAGGAATAAAGGAGTCCTGAGCCTGGAGAAGGAAAGGTTTGTGCTTGTTGCTGCAGCCCAAGGTCAGCACAGAGAGCTGCAGAAGTACTCCACCAGTGGGTGTGAGGGCGCCAGAGGCTCTGACAGTGATGGATTGCCAAGTGCGAAGGAGCTGGAAGCATTGAAGGCAAGAGAACTTGGTGAGCAGAACTTTAGCAGCAAGGTAGTGCAGAGGTGACGAGAGTTCTTTGACGACAACGGGAACTTCCTGTACAGAATTTGAACTGGAGCCTGGCTGGTGGAGGTGTCATGTAAAACACAGCTGAGCGTGCAAATTAGAGCTGCCTGGATTTGTGAGTGTGGATTGTCCACCTTGGAAATGATGAGTCTGAAAATGTAAGGAGCCACTTGGATTTCAGTCTGACAAGGGACAGTGAACTTCAGATGTATATGCGGGCAGCGTGAACAACAGGCTGGGTGTAGTCTAGCTCCTGGAGTATGGCTCCTGGTCTGACCATGTGGATATTCAGTACTCACCCTTCTTGCTTAGGTTTTCTATGTGATGAAACCAGCCTGTGTCACAAATGTCAGGAGTCTGTTGTCTTTACAATATGTGTATGGGAGGAATTGAAAAGTGTTCCTTCTGACATCGTTTACTTCTTGATTAATGAACACTAACAGGTCTGGAGCTGCTTAGTCAATTGGTTGTATTTATTTTGTGCAAAGGAAAGTGAAATGCAGCAAAAAAAAAAAAAGTATATACATATATGCATAGTCCATGGACATAGACAATAATTTGCTTAGTGCCTAGAAATGGTGGGGGCAAGGTAGAGGAAGGCAAAGGGGGGTGAGGATGGGAAAATTGGGTCTATTTGTAATAGAGCCAACAATAAAAAAGATAGTTTTCCTACATGGCATGGCTCAGTGATTGGGCATTTACCCATGAAACAAGGTATCTCTACTTGGATTCCAAGTCATGGCACTTGGCATGGTTGGGGAGCTCCATCCCTGTAGCGGGCATGCAGGAGAGAGCTGATCAATGATTCTCTCATCATTGATGTTTCTCTGTCTCACTCTCTCTCTAAAAAATCAATAAAAAAAGAAGAGTGTTAAAATTGATTTGATTCAACAACACCAATTTGAGTGAAGACCATCACGTTTTCTCCCAGGTCCTCTAAGCAAAACCATGCCTTGGTCTGTTGTGTAGAAGATGTCCCAGGCACACCTGTGTTCAGGAACAGGAAGCAGCTGGAGCAGGTCGGCCTCACCTTGGTCTGTAGTGTTAGAGTTCATTGCTTCATGTTCAAAAAGATTTCACTGCACAAGTTCAGAAGATTTTGAGGGTACATTAATTGAGACTGGGGATAGTGAAAAAATGTAGGCCTTATGATAGAACAGGAAGCAGCAGGCTCCTTTGACTCTCTAGAAACATTGTGGGAAATAAATGAGCCAAAGCGAGGCTGCTGGTAGCTCACTGGGCATTGACAGTAAAGGAGGCCTTGAGCGCAGATTCAGGGGTTAGGCCAGGACGAGCTGCCATTGCTCATTGCTACCCTGGTTGCAGGTTGTGTGGGATCCCTGAAAATCTTAGGAGAGCCGGGCAAGCATGGTTCAGTGGTTGAGTGTTAACCTATGACCCTGCAGGTCACTGATCAATTCCTGGTCAGGACACATGCTCAGGTGGTGGACTGGATTCATACTGTGGTGCATGCAGGAGGCAGCCTATCAGTGATTCTCTCTCATCATTCATCTTTCTCTCTCTCTCTATTCCCCCTCTCTTCCTCCCTGAAATCAATAAAAATATAGTTTTGAATGTATATTTTAAATCAATTACACTTACATCAAAGTTTAAAAAATAATTAAAACTTGCCACTTCCCATTATTTTACTATTTTATCATGAATGTTCTGGAGTATATTTGTACCTAATGCATCAGCATGTTTGTAATAAAATATAATGATGTGCCACTGAAATATCCTAGCAGGCCCATGTTCAGTGCCAACATTTTGTCATTTTGAAAGTAATCATGATGAGCGTATTTACCACCAGGAATAAATGGTGGAGAATGTTAGCAACATAGATTTAACTTAAAAGTGTATCATGCAAGTGGGCATTAAATTGTGCATAAGATAAAATGTGAGAAAAACAATTTTCCTTCCAGTATACAAAACATACTGTATAGTTCCAAATGGAAGAGAAACCAATTGAGTCCTTAAGGAATGGGTGAAGTGAATAGAGATGTCTTAGATGCTGAACTGCCCTCCTATTGGTTAAATCCTTAATTCATTTTAAAAATTGAAAAAGTGAGTGCTCAGTGTGCCTTTGAGCCTGGCAACTTCCCATTGATCAGATCCTAGGACTTGCCTCACAGCATGACCCTGTAAGGCCAGTCCTAGCTCCCACCTCAAACAAAGCAACCGAAACTGGCTACATCCCCCAAGCAGGAAAAGAAGCCAACCCCTCTGAAGGTGCTGAAGGGAGAAAAAGAACAGCAAGAAGGGATTGAATATATTGATGAAGTACAAAATGAAATAGACAACTTAATGAAGAAGCCAGTGAGGAGATTTTGAAAGTAGAACAGAAATATAACGAACTCCATTTACAGAGTAAAATAAGATTGTTGTTAGACTAATAAATTTGACAGTAAAATAGTAGTCGTTTTCAGGCTAATTTAAATTGGCTAATTGAAGCAAGCGAATATTCTAGAAAAATTAATAGTACTGGACAAAAAACAGTTCCTAAAGTGTTTACTAAAACTTTTATTGGTAGTTCATCTCATGATAAAATTTCATAACATGTAATGAACCTAAAGCAGTCATATTATAGTGCAAAAAATAAAATTTAAAAGCTATCAAGACTAGATTAAAAAATTTTTCAAAAGCCTCCTAATATTTAAATAAAAAAAGGGGGGATAGGAAGAATATCATGTAAGGAAAAATATCCTGTAAGTAAATTACATCTAGAGAATTTGTACTTTAGAAAAATAATTGTAATGCTAAAAGCAAAACACACATGAAAAACACACATGGTGTCAAAACAAGCCAGAGGAAAATCATTTGGGCAAAAAATGAAAAAGGATCCCAAGTCAAATTTATAGGTAATATTCCTTTATTAACTATTGGTCGAGAATATGTTTGTATGTTTTCAGAAAACAACTTCGAGACCATGTGGATTCCGGCAACAGAGAAGAATCGACAGGACTACTCCAGCCATGAAGACAGAAAAGAAACAGTCCAGAGATGGAAAATGCTGATGTCGCCTTGCCATACTAGCAGTCAGCAGCTGTGCGTCACTGCAGGTTGCCCAGGACCAAACCAGAGAGGGTCGGACCTGCATTACCACCATTTGTCCACCATCCAGAACTGAAATATCATTGCTGACATGTGCTAAGGAATTGTTTGACATTGAAATTGGGTCTCAAAAGAACTGTTGGCCCAGAAAGAAACTCACTACAGACTGATTCATTTGCCTTTCAGCATAACCATTATTGCTTGTCTCATTTTCGGTTCTTACAAGTGTATTTCTAGTAGCACATGATCTCACTCATCTAGGGGAAATGATAAACATAGACTGATGAACAAGAACAGACCCAGAAACAAGGAGGAATGGATCAGACTGTCGGGCCTCAGAGGAAGTGTAGGGGAGTGTGGGGATATAGGGGAGAGATCAACTAAAGGACTTGTGTGCATGCATATGAGCCTAACCAGTGGTTAAGGACAACAGGGGGGTGGGGGCATGCGTGGGGAGGGGTGTGGGATGGGAATGGGGGGATGAGGACAAATATGCGATACCTTAATCAATAAAGAAATTTAAAAAAAGAAAGAAAGAAATATAACAAACTCCGCCAACCGTTTTTTCAGAAGAGGTCAGAACTGATTGCCAAAATCCCAAAGTTTTGGGGTAAAAACATTTGTCAACCATCTACAATTGTCTGCACTGCTTGGGGAAGAAAGAGAATGAAGAGGCGCTGCATTATTTGACAAGAGTTGAAGTGACAGAATTTGAAGATATTAAATCAGGTTACAGAATAGATTTTTATTGTGATGAAATTCCTTCCTTTAAAATAAAGTTCTCTCCAAAGAGTTTGATCTGAATGAGAGTGGAGATCCATCTTCAAAGTCCACTGAAATCAAATGGAAATCTGGAAAGGATTTGACAAAACGTTCAAGTCAAACACAGAATAAAGCCAGCAGGAAGAGACAGCATGAGGAACCAGGGAGCTTCTTAACCTGGCTTACTGACCATTCTGATGCACGTGCAGAGGAGTTAGGGAAAGTCATCGAAGATGACATTTGGCCAAATCCTTTACAGTACTACTTGGTTCCTGACATGGATGAAGAAGAAGGGGAAGGAGAAGATGATGATGATGATGAAGAGGAAGAGGAAGGGTTGGAAGATATAAATGAAGAAGGGATGAGGATGAAAGTGAAGAAGATGAAGATAATGATGAGGGGGAAGGAGAGGAGAGAGGAAGATGAAGATGACTAATGAACACTGATGGATTCCAATCTTTTTTTAATTCCCTGGAGCAAGTTGCAGTCTTTTTTCTTTCCTCCCCCCCCCCCCCCGCCCTTGTGCTCAGTCTCCCTGATTTTGAGGTCTCTTTTTCTCTCCTTTACACCATGGTTATCACCTTATTTGGGGGATGGGCGGGGGGGGGGGGGAGATGGACCTTGAGCCTTGAGCAATACAGTGGGAAGAGAATCTTTGCCCCTTTCTGTTCAAGTACAATGCAGCTCCTTCAAGTCTCACTTGTACCTCAGATTTATGAGGAATCTAGCAGAGTGTATGTTCCCATAAAAGGGGTTTACATTCACGTAAAGGGTCTCATACAGGCCCTTAAGTGTTCTTATAATAAGTGAGAAAAATAAACCATTCCCTGCACATTTATGGCTTTTCTCCAGTATGAACTGTGGTGTATAGTGAGATTAGACCTTCGATTGAAATGCTTACCACATTCACTACACAGAAATGGCTTTCCTCCAGTGTGAACTCTATGGTGTTTAGTGAGGAAAGCCCTTTCACTGAAATACTTCCCACATTCACTACACTCATATGGCTTTTCTCCAGTGTGAACTCTGTGGTGTACAGTGAGATGAAACCTGTGAGCTCCTGGTGAGCTCCCATCTAGAGAGGGGACACCTTGCTGACCGGACACCACTTTTCTCTTTGTCAAAAGGGTGTTGATAGAAGCCAAAACCCCTCCACATTTATTCATTATGCTAGTCCTCTATAAAGCAATTTTCAGTTATCCAACCCTGGCCAAATATTTGGGTAGTTTTTTTGTTTACCCCTCACCTTTATGCTGAGGGATAGTGCGCATACTCCATAGGATATCACTCATTTTCAACAAAGTCTAGAGCGGCCGGGCTGGCATGGCTCAGGGGTTGAGCATCAACCTATGAACCAAGAGGTCATGGTTCGATTTCCGATCAGGGCACATGCCCGGTTGCAGGCTCGATCCCGAGTGGGAGTCGTGCAAAAGGCAACCAATGATTCTCTCTCATCAATGATGTTTCTCTCTCCCCATTTACCTTCCTTTCTGAGATCAATAAAAATAGATTTTTAAAAAGAAGAATGGGACAACGGGACGGGCGAGACAGAGAGGCAGAGAGCCAGAGGGAGTGGTTCCCGCACCTGTGGGAAGCTCTTATCCCATCAGCATCTTCCTCTGCAGCATCTGCAGGATGTTGGCCAACTGCTGGTGTTAGTCTAGAGCCGCCTGGATAACCAGGGCCCACTGGGCCACTTCCTCTACCTGCAGGGAAGCGGATGTTACTCCCTGGAGGCGGGACATGAGCACAGGGACCAGGCCTTGCAGGGAAGCCCCGTCCGCCTCGGCTCATTTAATGTCACAGGAGCTGGTGAGCATCACGCAGGTCCAGGTGTATAGAGCTAGCGATGCCGGCCGCGCATGTGCTCATGGAGTTCTGATTGTAAATGTGCTTTAACTAAATCAAATGCTGACTATCCCACAGAGAGGATATTCTCGGGAGATTTTCCTTTATGCTATAAAATTCATCGATCTCAGAGGTTCGGCCTGCTGACTAAAGGGTCCCGGGTTCAATTCCAGTCAAGGTCACGTGCCTTGGTTGCAGGCTCCTCCCTGGCTGGGCCCTGGTCTGCGCAACCACAGGAGGCAACCAATCGACGTTTCTCTCACAAGGATGTTTCTCTCTGTCTCTCCCTCTCTCTTCCATTCTCTCTAAAAATCAATGAAAAAATATCTTCGGGCGTGGATTAACCAAAAATAAATAAATAAATAAAATAATGTTTCTTTAAAAAAATAAAAATAAAGTTCATCGTCCATGTGGAAACAGAGATCCAGCTTTTCCTATGACAAGGGAAACTGACACTGAGCGGATGAGCGGCTCCCTCACTGAAGTGTCTCTTGGGGTCCTTTCTGCTCAAGTCCAGTCAGGAGACTAAGTACATCCTGCTCTTCTCAGACAAGTAGGACCTAGGACAGCGCCCCCTGTAGGTTCTTGCCGCTATGACAGCTTTCCCTGAGACAAACAGCTGAAAGGAATAAACTCTAAAGATGGTGGCATCTCTCTTTCCCACCATCCACACATTTGTGAAAGCAGTGACCAAACATCAGTGGACATAAAACAATCACATCAGCCCGGCCGGCATGGCTCAGTGGTTGAGCATCGACCTAGGAACCAGGAGGTCAGGGTTCGATTCCCGGTCCGGGCACATGCCCATGGTTCGGGCTCGCTCTCCAGGGTGGGGTGTGCAGGAGGCAGCCAACCCATTATTCTCTCATCATTAATGTTTCTCCCCTCTCCCTTCCTCTCTGAAATTTAACCTTTTGATTTTATTGAAAAAATGAAAAGGTTAAAAAAATCAAAAGGCCATGTCCCCTAAGGAAGCCCTGGAGATGCATCATTTGGGGGAGAGGAGTCTCCAGCAGGCCCGCCAGCTGCCCAGGTTCCCCACCTGTCCGAGGTGCTGCCACGGAAAAGAGGGGCTCACAGAGCTCATTTCTGGGGGCTGCAGAGGCAATCCCTCTGGCTGGAGGCCCCCAGCATGAATCCCACACACTCCAGATCCAAACAAAGACACAAAACAAGACCAATCTTGTTTTGTGTCTTTGTTTTTTTGAAAAGGAGATTAGAGGAGACAGCAGAAAGGCCTAAATTTAAGAAACGAAGCAAGTTAAAAATTGGGAGAAGAGCAAGACAAGAGAGAAAGAAAATAAAAAACATAGTGAAGATGAAGAGAAGAGAAGGGGATAGAATAGGATCAGGGAAGAGGAAATTAGATATATGAATAAACCAACAGAGACTAGAATAATAACACACCAATAAATCAGATAAAGTAGATTTATTATTTAAAAGGAGGAAAAATGAAATAGAAAACCTAAAATGGGTAAAAGATGAAAAACGGGAATAAGAGAAGTGAGAAAGAAAGAGGTGCAAGAAAGATAAAAGTAAAACCAATCATAAAATTTTAAAATAACTAAAATAAAAAGGTGAAGTGTCATTCACATCAGCTGAGTTTTAGTGCCCCATGGCTGCTGGTGTAGGACCCCACTCTTCTGTTCTGTCTGCTAATCCTGGGCTTCCTGTTAGGTACTGAGGTGCTGGCTCTGTCAGTCACTGTCTTTTGGCTTTTAGCTCCCCGTTTGAAGCTGCAAGAGATACATAGGTCCTCTGCTTGTATCTGTATGCACAGGCCATGGCTGCACGCAGGCAGAGCCAATCTGCCCTCTTTGCCTGTCCGCTGGCTGTCAGTCTTAATGACTCAAGCATCTGTTTCTGACAGGGCTTTAGGTGGAGATGGTGCTGATTTTCTTTCAGGGAATAAGATGGGTGTTTTTTCCTCACCCAGAGTTGCTCCTCCATGTGTGTCCCAAAATATGGCTCTGGCCTTGGTTGGTCAGAGATTCATATATATATATATATATATACCAATGGGGTTAGCTGGCAACCTGGAGTTTTTATCAGTCTGGTTGCAAAAATATTAGGACCGACCAGTCCCTCTTCCTATACAGACACTGAAGGCTCTTTGGTTCTACTCAGACCCATAAGCATGGTCTTTGCCTCTTTTTCTTCTGTTAAGCTCAAAATGCAGGGTGTGGCAGGAAGTATCTCCTGCCCTGAGCCTACTGGGAGGGGCTAGCTCTTCTGGGGAGAAATGGCCACTTAGGTTTGGAAGCTTAAGTATGTCACACTTCTAGCAATATATCCCCAAAAATCAGAAACACCAATCAGAAAGCATATATGCACCCCTATGTTCATAGCTGCACGATGGTAGTTATAAGAGCTACGATTTGGAAACAGCCTAAATGCCCATCAGCAGATGAGTCGATTAAAAACCTGGGGTACATCTACACAATGGAATATTATGCTTTCTTTTGTGTTTTTTTGTCCTTCCTTTTCTTTCTCACTTCTTCCCTCATTTTCTTTATATAGTATCTCAATTGGCCATCAAAGCTCAGTGAAGGCACTGGGACACGCTTCATCCATTTTATTTATTTTTTTTATTTTTTATTTTTTTTTAAATTTCTTTATTGATTAAGGTGTCACATATTTGTCCTCATCCCCTCATTCCCATCCCACCCCTCTCCCCACGCATGCCCCAATCCCCTGTTGAACTTAACCGTTGGATAGGCTTATATGCATGCATACAGGTCCTTTGGTTGAACTCTCCCCCTCCCCCCACCCTCCCCCTACCCTCCCCTATCCTCCCTCTGAGGCCCGATAGTCCGATCGATGCCTCCTTGCTTCTGGTTCTGTTCTTGTTCCTCAGTCTATGTTGTTCACGCTTCATCCATTTTAAAGACCAGGAAACTGAGGCCAATTCCAGTTGGCTGTGGAACTTGACTCAGGAAGCCCTCAGAGCACACAGGAAGCCCTCAGAGCCATGCTCTTTGCGCTTCCTAAGGGGCAGCGGCCCAGCAAACAGAACAAACCTTCCAGTCAGGCTTCCCAGCCTCTTTCTCAAGCACCTCTTCATTGCGGATGCTCCACATTCTTTCCTCTCCCCCCATTCTTTACTGCCCCCCCTTCTCCGAAGCAGGTGGAAGGCTTCCCACTCACTGCCTAGGCATGCTCTGCTATGGGGCAGGGTGTAGCGAGCTTGCTTTTGGGTGAAGGCAGGAGCAGTAGTCACTGCCTCTGAAGTGTGAAGGCCGCCTGAGCGAGGCCCATTAGCACTGGGAGCTTCTCTGAATCACGTCAGTCAGTCCAGTACCCTGCAGTGCAGTACCCTTCACTGAGGTGGCTCCATCCCTCAACCCCCGCCTCAGGGGTGAGGGTCCTTGCCCCTCTGCCAGGAGTCCTTCCATGCCCCTTGACCCCTGGCTGGGCCCACCCACGTCTTGGGGGCACTGCAGAACCTCTGTCTCTCTGCAGATGAAGCAGATCCCTGCCCTAGGTCTCCGCAAAGCTATGAATCTGTGGCCAGAGGCCTGGTCTGGGTCTCAGCAACCACATGCCTGCAATGTTCCCAGGGACCCTGGGAGGGGCTGGGCGAGTCCTGCCACGCCCCACCCAGGGTGGCGATGGCCCCCGGATCCCCCGGAGCGCCTGGCTCAGCCGGACTCGCCCCCCCAGGGTGGCCATCACCTGGCTCCGGACACCCGTATGTGCCTGGCTCGGACTGCACACACCCCCGCGGGTGGCAATCGCCTGGCTCGGGACCCCCGGCAGCGCCTGGCTCGGACCGGACACGCCCCCCGGGTGGCGATCGCCGCCCGGGACCCCCGGCAGCGCCTGGCTTGGACCGGACACGCCCCCCAGGGTGGCGATCGCCGCCCGGGACCCCCGGCAACGCCTGGCTCGCACCTGACACGCCCCCCAGGGTGGGGATCGCAGCCCCAGACCCCTGGCATCGCCTGGCTCGGACCGGACACGCCCCCCAAGGTGGCGATCGCGGCACCAGACCCCGGGCAGCGCCTGGCTTGGACCGGACTCGCCCCCCCGGGTGGCGATCGCCTGGCTCGGACCCTCGGCAGCGTCTGGCTCGGACCAGACACGCCCCCCCAGGTGGCAATCGCCTGGCTCAGACCCCCGGCAGCGCCTGGCTTGGACCGGACACGCCCCCCCGGGTGGCGATCGCCTGGCTCGGACCCTCGGCAGCGCCTGGCTCGGACCGGACACGCCCCCCAGGGTGGCGATCGCCGCCCGGGACCCCCGGCAACACCTGGCTTGGACCGGACACGCCCCCCCGGGTGGCGATCGCCTGGCTCGGACCCTCGGCAGCGCCTGGCTCGGACCAAACACGCCCCCCCGGGTGGCGATCGCCTGGCTCAGACCCCCGGCAGCGCCTGGCTCGGACCGGACACGCCCTCCCGGGTGGCGATCGCCTGGCTCAGACCCCCGGCAGCGCCTGGCTTGGACCGGACACGCCCCCCCGGGTGGCGATCGCCTGGCTCGGACCCTCGGCAGCCCTGGCTCGGACCAGACACGCCCCCCGGGTGGCGATCGCCTGGCCCAGACCCCCGGCAGCGCCTGGCTCGGACCGGACACGCCCCCCAGGGTGGCAATTGCCGCACCAGACCCCCGGCAGCGCCTGGCTCGGACCGGACACGCCCCCCGGGGTGGCGATCGCCTGGCTCAGACCCCCGGCAGCGCCTGGCTTGGAACGGACACGCCCTTCCGGGTGGCGATCACCTGGCTCGGACCCTCGGCAGCGCCTGGCTCGGACCGGACACGCCCCCCAGGGTGGCGATCGCAGCACCAGACCCCCGGCAGCGCCTGGCTCGGACCGGACACGCCCCCCAGGGTGGCGATCGCCGCTCGGGGACCCCCGGCAGCGCCTGGCTTGGACCGGATACGCCACCCCGGGTGGTGATTGCTGCCCCAGACCCCCGGCAGCGCCTGGCTCGGACCGGACACGCCCCCCAGTGTGGCGATCGCCGCCCCAGACCCCTGTCAGCCAGACCCCTGTCAGCGCCTGGCTCGGACCGGACACGCCCCCCCGGGTGGCGATCGCCGCCCGGAGACCCCCGGCAGCGCCTGGCTCGGACCGGACACGCCCCCCGGGTGGCGATCGCCTGGCTCGGACCCCCGGCAGCGCCTGGCTCGGACCGGACACGCCCCCACGGGTGGCGATCGCCTGGCTCGGACCCCCGGCAGCGCCTGGCTCGGACCCCCGGCAGCGCCTGGCTCGGACCGGACACGCCCCCACAGGGTGGCGATCGCGGCACCAGACCCCCGGCAGCGCCTGGCTTGGACCGGACACGCCCCCCCGGGTGGCGATCGCCTGGCTCAGACGGACACGCCCCCCGTGGCGATCGCCGCCCCAGACCCCCGGCAGCGCCTGGCTCGGACCGGACACGCCCCCCGGGTGGCGATCGCCTGGCTCGAACCCCCGGCAGCGCCTGGCTTGGACCGGACTCGCCCCCCAGGGTGGCGATTGCCACCAGGTACCCCGGGCAGCGCCTGGCTCGGACCGGACACGCCCCCCGGGTGGCGATCGCCGCCCCAGACCCCCGGAACTAAGAGGATTGCGGGCCGCCATCTTGCTCTTCTCAACGGCCGGATAGGCCACCCGGAGTCCCGCCCCCAGCCTGTCGCAGGCCCAATCATGGGCATAGCGGAGGTGCGGTCAATTTGCATATTTCTCTATTATAAGGTAGGATACCAATGGGGTTAGCTGGCAACCTGGAGTTTTATCAGTCTGATTGCAAAAGTAGCAGGATGAACCAGTCCCTCTTCCTATACAGACAGTGAAGGCTCTTTGGGTCTACTCAGACCCATAAGCATGGTCTTTGCCTCTTTTTCTTCTGTTAAGCTCAAAATGCAGGGTGTGGCAGGAAGTATCTCCTGCCCTGAGCCTACTGGGAGGGGCTAGCTCTTCTGGGGAGAAATGGCCACTTAGGTTTGGAAGCTTAAGTATGTCACACTTCTAGCAATATATCCCCAAAAATCATAAACACCAATCAGAAAGCATATATGCACCCCTATGTTCATAGTAGCACAATGGTAGTTATAAGAGCTACGACTGGGAAACAGCCTAAATGCCCATCAGCAGATGAGTCGATTAAAAACCTGGGGTACATCTACACAACGGAATATTATGCTGCTGTAAAAAAAGAAGGAAATCTTATTATTTGCAACAGCATGAATGGACCTAGACAGCATTATGCTAAGGGATATAAAGCCAACAGAGAAAGATAAATACCACATGATCTCACTCATTTGTGCAATATAATGAACATAAACTGATGCACAAAAATAGAGCCGGTGTCATAGAAGCATTGAACAGACCATCCAAACTAAGAGGGAAGGCATAGGAGGGGAAGGTGTCAAAGATCAACCGAAGGACTTGTATGCTTGCATATGAGCATAACCAGTTGACCTAGACAGAAGGAGGGTGAGGGCATGTACTGTTGGGTAGGAGCAGGTAGGGAGAGGTCAATGGGGGAGGGGAGGAAGGAGACTTATCTAATAATTTAAAAAATAAATAATTTAAAGTAAAAAAGAATGTTCTAATGCAGGACTCTTGGCCATGTCTCCCCGCCCTGCTTTCCTCCTCAGCCTCTCCTCAGGCATCTTAAGCGTGTGCCTCTCTCCCTGCTCCAAAGCCCCAGGTGCGTGTTTGGAATAGAAAAGTCCCGTGTGCTGGGTTTAGAGTATAAAAGCAAAGACAAAACCAAACCAAAACAATGAAACTGCTCTTCTGCTCTCCCCAGCACCACGCTGTTTGGGCCCCTTTCATGGGGCAGCCTTTTGGGGCTGTTGCCTCTGGTCCAGTTTCCCCAGCAGCCATCTGCCCGGTGGCTTTTCCTTTATGCAGTTGGATGTTACCCACCTCGTGAAGGGACACAGCTTCGGTGCAACACAGCTTTGATCTCACCTCTTGACCCACTGGCTTGCTGTCCCTCGAAAGCCCACTTCCCAGTTCTTGCCATTCTCCTCTGCCCTTCCTTGTTGTTAATGGTCTGCTGAGCTGCATCTAATTTGTTAATACCAAGTGGATGTTCTTTGATTTACTTGTATTTGCAATCGGGCTCAGGACGATGCACAATACTACTGCCTAATCGGCCACCATTTATTTATTTATTACCACTTTCTGTTAAAACCAGCCAGTGACTTCCATACAGCCTGCAAATGCACAGGGCATGCTCCCTGCAGACTCCCACCTGGAGCCTGCCAGCCCTTCACAGAATTCTTCAGTGAAGTCCCCACTGACCAACGCTAGTTTCACCTTCCCCCATACTGCTGTTACCAGTCACAGGTATCCTGGTCCATTCTTTGTGGACTGTCCTCCTCTAGATGCCAGTTCCCAAGGACAGGGGACTCTGCATTTACGGTATCTGAAACAGTTGGGCTCAACAGTATCTACAGCTTCACTCTTTACATGTGTCCCTTATGCCCACCCATGGCTGCTGACCCTCCATTCAGCCTGATTCAAGTCCTCATCGCTACAGCCTTCCCTCAGCCCACCCACTGCAGGAACCTGACCCATGAGATGGCAGAAAGACGTTCACAGGCATCCGAACTCTCTGCCCGTCAACCACACACCCCAGCAACACACTATTCCCTAGAATCCAGGAACTATCACCTAATTTCAGGTCTTCTATGCACAGGAAAAACTTAGGGAGGGGGCACACCAACCACAACTCATCCTCCGAATGTGGAATTATATTGAGACCAAGCCTCTCCTTCTGGAAATGCTTCTCCCAGATACAGAAGAATGTTCTCACCATTGAAAATACACAGCACCATTTCCTGTAGCATCCATGCTACCTCCAGGACTGTCTGGGTAAGGGGATGGGGAGAGGAGTGCTTTATTTAATAAAATTGAAGTGCAAAATAATCCCTAAAATGGAAAAAAGAGACTTAAAACACCAGTGGGTCTCAGGGGTGTGAGTGGATTGGCTGGAGGCAGGACTCTCTAAAGGTGAACTGATTTGGGGGTCCAAAGTATCAAGGGGCTTCTCCCAGATACAGAAGTAGGTTCATTTGCAGCAGGCAGGTGCCTAGCGGGTGGGGAGAAGCAGTCTGGATGGAGATAGAAGAGCCCTGGCCAGCACATCTCAGGCAGACACAGAACCCAAATCCCTCCCAGGGCCTTGACTGGGCCTCCTCTCTTCCAAACCCTGGGACAGACACAGTGTGCCCAGCTACAGTGGGAACATCCCAGGCAAAGGCAGGGAAGAGTGAGGAAAGGGGGGCTGTGCAGGCAGAGGCCCCATCTCAGGGCACCAGAGTGAATGTTTGGATATTTTGGTAATCCTCATCTGAGGATATTTTAGAGATAGTGCAAGGGAAGGGGGAGAAGAAGAGAGATATTGAGAGAGACATCAATATGAGAGAGTAAAAAAATTAGATGCCTCCCACATCCCCATATGTGCTGGGATCAAACATGCAAACTGGAACCACAAATTCAAGCAGTCTTTCTTTCAAGGCCTTGGCTAGCAATGCACTATAAGCCAATATTGGCCAAAGAGTAATTTTCTAGTATTATGCTGTCCCTCCTAAGGCACAGAAAGGTTGGGATTCAAACAATATCTATTAACTCTATGATGATAGATCATAATTGTGCTTGACAATCATCCCTGGAAGTGAAAATAACCAAAACATTTAAGGTACTAAAGAAAAATATCTTTACTAAAAAATTATAAACCAGAACAGAGTACAGTAAGCAATTTGCAGGTTGGTGAATTAGAAAGTAAAACAATTCATAAAAGCATAATTCAATAAAAAATCTCTTCAACTACAAATGTATCAGGTAGTAGATCTGGGCATGTCCTTCAAGACTCACTTGTACTGGAAACACATGAGGAATATAGTACAGTGTATGTTCCATTAAAAGGGTTTAAATTCAGAAAAATAGGTCCCAAACAGTCGCATTCAGTGTTGTTACTCTAAGTGAATAAAACATTCCCTGCACATTTAACACTTCTCTCCAGTGTGAACTCTCAGACGTTTAATAAGACTAGATTAGAAAGGGCCGAGACCGGTTTGGCTCAGTGGATGGAGCGTCGGCCTGCGGACTGAAGGGTCCCGGGTTCGATTCCGGTCAAGGGCGTGTGCCTTGGTTGCGGGCACATCCCCGGTGGGGGGTGTGCCGGAGGCAGCTGGTTGATGTTTCTCTCTCATTGATGTTTCTGGCTCTCTGTCCCTCTCCCTTCCTCTCTGTAAAAAATCAATAAAATATATTTAAAAAAAAAAAAAAAAAGACTAGATTAGAAAGGTTAGATTTTTGGCTAAAAGACTTCCCACATTCAGTATACTCATATGACTTCTCTCCAGTGTGTACTTTCCGATGTCTAATAAGGTTATATTTTTGGCTAAAAGATTTCCCACATTCAATACACTCATATGGCTTCTCTCCACTGTGGCCTCTCTGGTGTTTAATTAATGTACCTCTTACATTGAAGGACTTCCCCCATTCAGTACACTCATATGGCTTCTCTCCAGTTTGAACTCTCTGGTGTTTAATGAGTGTATTTCTTGCACTGAAGGACTTTCCATATTCAGTACACTCATATGGCTTCTCTCCAGTGTGAACTCTCTGGTGATTAATGAATGTACTTCTTGCACTGAAGGACTTCCCATATTCAGTACACTCATATGGCTTCTCTCCAGTGTGGACTTTCAGATGTTTAATAAGGTAAGATTTCTGGCTAAAAGGCTTCCCACATTCAGTACACTCATATGGCTTCTCTCCAGTGTGAACTCTGAGGTGTACTTTGAGGTGGGCTCTTAGATGGAAGGAAACCCCACATTCACTACACTCATACATCTCTTCTCCAGGGTGAACTCTCTTATGTCCAATGAGGTTAAAGAATCGTCTAAACACTTGCCTACATTTCTTACACTCATAAATCACTTCTCTAGAAAGTTCACCCTGACACTGAACAACTTTCAGGATGTGGCTGGCAGCATTTTCACAGTCACCCCACTGGTGATGACTTTTACAATCAAGAAATTCGTGTGAAATCCCGCTGCCAAAATGTAGCTCCTCGGTGTTGAGAGTGGCCTGGTGCTGGGGAAGCTCTGAGTTGTATCGCAAGTCTTCCCCAACCTCCCTGCTGGTTGAAGGCACCATTGATAAGTAGAAGCTGCACCTGCTCACATAGGATGCCCTGTCCATAGCTTGTTTCCAGGGCTCCGCTCCACATTCATTCTTCTGTTGCTGGTGAGGGTTTGCACTCAAACAGAAGTCTACAACACATGCATCACTACAGAAGGCTTTCTGCTCAAAGTATGCTGAAGGTGACTCAGTCAGGTGCAAAATATCTTTTAACACAGAGAAACACCACTTACAGAGAAGGGTCTTCTGGGTGGCTAGAGCTGTCTTAGAAGCCCTGTCCTGTGACTCTCCTTGTATAGATACACTCTGATCAGAACAGACCACCTCATCATCCATTTTATGCCAACAACCTGAAAAGTGAGAAAGGGTGAGGAAATGAATGTTGAATGTGGTGACAGTGGGAAATCCCATTGCAAAAGTGTGTTACACATCACACGTTGGTTCCATGAAAATATCTGAAAATAAGAGATGTGCAGGAAGGATTAATAAGAGGCTCTTGTGACTCTTTGGGCTAATGAAGATCACAACACAGAGAGGCCTCACCAGAAATATGACATAAACAAGGTAAGCACCACAAGGATTAAAATATGAATCTCCAGCTAATCCTTCAACTAACGGCACCAAAAACATGGCATCACACTTCACCCTCTTGACCCCAATCCCAATGTGCTGAGGCCATTGCTTTGTACTACCTGCTGTACATAGTTTCTTGAACAACACTTTTCTCACACAGCTTCATTCCTGGAGGTACAACTTCAAATAAAATGCAAATATGCCGTAGTGTGGATAAATTATTTCCTAATCACCTTCTTTTCCAAAATTATAGTTCACCACCTCCATAATCTATTTCTCTCTTACTCTTCTTCCTTACCCGGGCCAGTGGAGATTTACAAGCCTGGATAACACTGATTAATGCTATCTCATTCCTTTCAACCAGTGCATCTCAACCAACAATAAAAGGCAGGTGGTTAGTTAAATAGCACCTAAGCTCTTAACCTAGAAAGTAGCACCCAAACTCCTCTCTTTACAGGCAGTTACCCTAAAGTTCACCTTATTGTTACATCCAGGGACCACCGAAAACAGACTCTTCCTTCATTCACTCTATGTCAATGTCACGGTGCTGTGACCATGAATTCACCTTCCCTCTCCGAGTGTCCATCCCTCTTTCTACCACACCTCTCTCACACCTGCACTTCCACAGGCCCAGCCCCCATACTCATCTTCAGGCCTTTTACTTATTACTCAGCATGTGTGGTCAGAGGATGATGCCATATTGAATCAGGATCAAGCACTACCCACACTCTGATAGTCCACACTCATAGAGGCAGCCTTGATTCCTGCTACGTAGGCCTCTCTCCATGACTGTTTATTTCCTTCAACCTCAACTATTAAGAACAACCATCAGATCTCAGATATCCATAGCCCACCTCCTGTGATGCTGCACTTGATGTCCCTTCACTAGTCACAGCCAACAACTCTCACTTAACCTTCACTCAAGTCCCAGCCCCAATGACACTCTGCACCATCCCCAGTGAGTCTCATAGATGAACACTCAAGCCTCTTGGATAATCCACAAGACTGACTGCAACTCCCCACAGCCAGGCCACACCAAGAGTCACAAGAAAATCCTGGTGAGAGTTTAGAAAAGTTGATATGTACCAGCCTCAGTCTCATCTTGTTTGAATTACTCTTTGGCCTCCAATTAATCTCAGGTCCACTCACCTTTTCAAGGCTTTGGCCACTGCTAAGCGATTATCTCTCCCCCACACTCTACAGGACAACTTCTGTCCCTACGCTGTGTTGTGACACCCCCTTCTCACAAACAGTGGCCCCAGGAAGAAAGCCATTCCTCAGGCTCACACTGTCCCTTCTGAACTACTACTACCATTAACAATGATTCCCTGTATTAAAGTGATATACTGTCCTGGATGATGTGTCTCAATTTGTTGAGCATAGACCCATGCACTGGTGTGAGGTCACATGCCCGGGTTGTGGGCTGGATCCAGAGTAGAGATTGTGCAGGTGGCAACCAATCCCTATTTTTTGCTCATCCCTGTTTCTCTGTCTCTCTCACCTCCCCCCACCCCATCCTTTCTACATCTAAAATCAATAAAAATATAGATGTATTTTTTAAAAAAACATACCTGCACGTTCCTGATTCAGCTCCTTCTTTATTCCAAGCCTTTGCACATTCTGGAACCTCTGTCTGGAGGACCTCGCACTGATTACACTGGTTGCCAAAAACAAGGTCCACTCCATGAAGCCTCCTCCTGGCCTTTGGAGTCTGGGCTCAGTGTCTGTTCAAAGTCCCCAGGTCCCCGGGATACAAGAGTGGCTGACAGGCCCAGGACTCTACTATCTCAGAGGCCACAAGGGGGTGAGGCCCTGAAATAAGCTCCACAAACCCGTACACCTGATCGATTCTGCATTTGCAGGAATTTGTGGAAACATAATGGTCTGTTGGGAGCCTGGCAACCACCAGGCTCTCTGGGCTCAGGCTACTCAGTGCCCTTGCCAAGTCTGGAGGCCAGGTGCCCTCCAGATGCCTGAATTATCTCACGGCTCAGTCCTCAGTGCTCACTCTTGCCAGTTACCTTGTCATCCTTGTCATTTACAGGACTTCCCCTTCCTGTCCACAACAGCTGTCCTCTGTCTTCTAGTTATGAGCAATGTTAGGAAAAGTTAGAATCCTGCCTCTGAGCAATGTTAGGAAAAGTTAGAATCCTGCCTCAGAAAATGTCCCTCTTTTTTTCACAACCATCTATGGTCCCAGCATTCTGAGAATGAAAGTAAAACTCCTCACGCAAAACCACACCTCATCTCGTTGATGCCTTTGGATCCCAAACAGGCCCGGGTTTCCGAATCCTCCCAGCTCAGTGTCACCATCACGTCCTCACAAGGTGGCACTGCAGCCTTCCACCCTCTTCCCCATCACCCACGTGTCACCACCAGGGACTCACCATTCTGGACGCTGGGACCTGGGCGGCAGGACCTGAGCGGCGCCGGCCCCCAGGCTGGAGGGTTCAGGGGGTCAGGCTGCGGGAACGCTGTGAGCAGAGAGGCGTCCGGGAGGCACGGGGACCCCGATCTCGGTCTGTTGGGGCTCCAGGGGCCTCAGACACACCCTGCACCGCAGGCAGCGGCCTCCCAGGCCTCCTCCTACTCACGACCAGGGCCCTGAAGCCTGTGACTCTGTGAACAACAGACCTAAAACTTTAAAATGGCCACCGCGAGGAGGAAGGCGGAAGTCCCGCCCTAACCGGATGCGAAGACAACAAAATGTCCTTTGGCTCCGCCCACTCTGGTGCAGTGCTTTCTGGGTAATGTAGTTTTCTCAGCAGCCGAGCAGGGCTAGAAACCCAGCCATTGAGTTAGGTGAATAAAAGTGTTGTGGCAGAGAGAGTGATGGCTGGGGAGGGACAAGATGCGTCCACAGGCTTGGCTAACTGCAAAAGACGGACAGATCTCCCAGGGCAGTGGTTCCCAACCTTCCTAATGCCGCGACCCTTTAATACAGTTCCTCACGTTGTGGTGGCCCCCAACCGTGAAATTATTTTCGTTGCTGTCATTTTGCTACTGTTAATGAATCGTAATGTAAATATGTGTGTTTTCCGATGGTTTTAGGCTCTACTAAGACCATCGGAAAACATAACCATGCCCAGACATAACCAGCCTAGAACAGCTGTGCCTCAGCTTCGCCTAAAGTACGTGAGGTCTTACCGAGGCTGGTTTGGCTCAGTGGATAGAGCGTCGGCCTGTGGACTAAAAGGTCCCGGGTTCAATTCTGGTCAAGGGCATGTACCTTGGTTGCGGGCACATCCCCAGTGGGGGGTGTGCAGGAGGCAGCTGATTGATGTTTCTCTCTCATCTATGTTTCTAATTCTCTATCCCTTTCCCTTCCTCTCTGTAAAAAATCAATAAAATATATTTAAAAAAAAATAATAAAGTATGTGAGGTCTTGACTTCATGAAGAAAAGATTTCACACCATGAGTTCAGAAGATTTTGAGGTTACATTTATTAAAGCTGGGGATGATGAAAGAAAGTGGATTTCTTAGATGCTGGACTATCTGCCTATTGTTTAAATCATTAATTCATTTTAAAAATTGGCAACATTTTCTGACCAGACTTTTCTTTTTGTTTTGTTTTGTTTTCTTTTTTTTAATTACTTTATTGATTAAGGTATCACATATTTGTCATCAACCCCCTCCCCCCCGTTCCCTTCCCAAACCCCCCCACACGCATGCCCCTCTCCCCCTGTTGTCCGTGATCACTGGTTAGGCTCATATGCAAGCACACAGGTCCTTTGGTTGATCTATCTCCCTTGTCCCCACCCTCCCCTACCTTCCCTCTGAGGTCTGACCGTCTGATCGATGCTGTTCTTGTTCTTCAGTCTATGTTGTTCATCTTTTCCCCTAGATGAGTGAGCTCATGTGATACTAGGAATACACTTATAGGGACTGAAAATGAGACAAGCAATAATGGTTATGCTGAGAGGCAAATGAATCAGTCTGTAGTGAGTTTCTTTCTGGGCCAACAGTTCTTTTGAGTCCCGGTTTCTATGTCCAACAGTTGTTAATGTGTTCATAACAGCAATGATATTTCAGTTCTGGATGGTGGACAAATGGTGGTATTGCAGGTCCGACCCTCTCTGGTTTGGTCCTGGGCAATCTGCAGTGACGCATATCTGCTGACTGCTAGTATGGCAAGCCATCGTCAGTGTATTCCATCTCTGGACTGTTTCTCTTCTGACTTCATGGCTGGAGCATTCCTGTCAATTACTCTCTGTTGCAGGAATCCACATGTCTCGGAGTTGTTTTCTGAAAATATACAAACATATTCTCGACCAAAAGTTAATAAAGGAATATTTTCTATAAATTTGACTTGTGATCCTTTTTCGTTTTTTTGCCCAAATGATTTTCCTTTGGCTTGTTTTGACACCATGTATGTTTTACCTGGGTGACTTGCTGTTAGCATTACAAATGAAAGTTAATTTTCTAAAGTAAAAATTTTCTAGATGTAATTTATTTGCAGGATATTTTTCCTTACATGATATTCTTCTACTATCCCCCTTTTTTTGGTTTAAATATTGGGAGGCTTTTAGAAATTTTATGCTATAATCTTGATAGCTTTTAAATTTTACTTTTTTGCACTAAAATGTGACTGCTTAAGGTTCATTATATGTTACGCAATTTTACCATGAGATGAACTACCAATAAAAATTTTAGTTAACACTTTAGGAACAGCTTTTTTGTCCAGTACAATTGCTTTTTCTAGAGTATTTGCTTATTTTGATTGGCCAATTTAAATTAGTCTGAAAACTTGACTACTATTTTACTGTCAAATTTAATACTCTAACAACCATCTTGTTTTACCCTGTAATTATTAGTGGAGAGGATTATTTGCCTTCTTGAGTAGGCCCTGAGCATTCCTGGTGCTAGGCTGGATATCCTAGACCCCAGTTCCCCGGATCATGGGTGCAAGACATCTCCATCAAGTCTTGTTGCGGTGAGAGGGCATCTGCTGTCAGCCAAGACTCTGTTACCTGGGTCCCGATTTGAGCTGGGCATGTGAAGCTGAGCAGCCATGGGGGCAGGAGATCTCCTTCTTCAGGGATGAGGGTTCAGGCCCCTGCAAACTTGGGGGGGATGAAGGTCTGTGCCCCACCTCTGAGTTCTCTCCTGATGGCCCCTGTGCGACTGTGCCTGTCTTAGGTTGCTCCTTCCCTGAGGAATCTTACCCATCTCTGGCTAACCAGCCATCCTCCGGGGCCAAGCAGGGTGATGTGAGGTTTAGTTCTGTCTCCTTGGTCGCCTATGCCCCCATGGCCTCCGAGCCCAGCACCTGCCTTGGGATCCCCTCGCCTGCTGGCAGGGTCCCAGCACTGATCACATATCTTGTGGAACCCAGGTTTCTTCTCCAAGGAGGCCCAGCTCACCCCACTGGGCGAGAGACAGATCCATGGTACCAGCCATCACGAGGTTTCACCCTTGGCATGAACAGAAGCTCAGGCAACAGCTGTGGACAATTGGATTGTGAGAAGCAGGTCCCTCTTGGTTAAAAGGGCAAGAGGAGCCAATTTAGAATGCTCAGGTGCCTTCCCAGGTGGCCCTCTATATAGTGGAAGGGAATAAACCCTTTCATGTCCTTTTTAAATTGCTGCCAGACATTCAAAGAATTAGTAAGTTTGTTTGGGGTAATTATATAATATGCTGTTGTAATTCTAAAATATCTAGAGATGTGTTACGTTTGTCTCCAAGCACCAAACAGATGATCGCCCCCCCCCCCCCCCATGGATGTGAGGAATTATTATATGTAATGGGGGTGATCCAAATCTGGGAAAATTTTTAATGACAGTGTAGAATAATATCATGTAAGGATATTCTTTGTTCTAGTCCATGGCAATACCCTTTCAAACTGGCTGTCTATTTCTTTTTGTATAGACAAGGTCTTGGGTACATTTTCTGCACTTCTACCATGGGCAAGTAGTGATAATAGTGACACCCTTTCTTTGGTGTCCACACAAGCCAGAAACCTCTCTTTAATTTTACACACAAAGGGGCATTGTTTTGATTTTGTGTCATACAAAAGGGAAGCTGGGTGGAGACCCCTGTGTATTTATACTTTCTTGCCCCCCCACCTATGGACCTCCTGGATAACCAAGGTGTTTGGTATTATTGGTGACTACATTAGTCAGGGGATCAGCCTATATGAGTGTTGACCAGACTTTTCAACCAAAGAGATAAAGGTGGTGTAAATCAATGCATCAAGAAATGCTCACCATAAAAATATTTTAGGGGAATGGATTTAAAACAAAACAAGTTAACACTATACTGATTTTTAGGCCTGCAATTTAAAAATATTAAATATTGCATGAGCTCACAGGTATAAAGAAAAACTAGAATTTTCATCATGTGGGTGTCTGGAAAGGCAAAGGGAATAACCATTTTAGTTCAAAGTTCTGCATGTCTTAAAAAGTAAAACCCTCACCTACACTACAACACTTAGATAAGTAAAACATACATTTACATAAAGAACTGAACCCAATATTCCCTGAAAATTTATTTCTAATACCCCATACCTGGAAATAACAAAAACCATAGTCAGATCAATAGACAAAGTGGTTATTGACAGAACACAATACTACTCAGCAATAAAAAATAATAAACTTTTCACATAAGAATTAGAGTTCAATCACAAAATAACTGTGTAGCATGAAAGAGTTGAATATTTGTTAAGATTTACACAAATTATAGTGTTTATAATATTATGAAAAATATAAACTAATCTTTTTAAGAAAGGAAAATGAGTGACTGTATTTAGAGCCGGGGAAGGCAGAAAGAGAGATTACAAAAGGGCAGGAGGTAAATTTAGGGTGTACTAAAGTAGGTTTAGAGTTGTTGGTATGAAAATTAATACAATAGTTAGTAAATAATAACACCAAGAATAATCTCTACCCTGGCCATTGCACTGCAGTTGGTTGGGCAGCATCCCTTGCCCTGAAAGCTTACTGGTTCCAGTCAAGGTCAGGGCACACGCCTACCTGGATGCTTTAATCTCTTCAAGGAAACATTAAGAATTAAGATGCTGCACTGCTCAGGGGGCTCAGTATGTTGGAGCATCCTCCTGTAAAGTACACCCTCAAAATTGATGGCTGGTTTGATTCATGCTAAAGGAACTTAACTAACTCGTTTGTAAATTAAATTCTTGTTCACAAAGACAAGGAGGAGGCAATTGATCCATGTTTTCTTTTTTTTAAAAAATATAATTTATTGATTTTTTACAGAGAGGAAGAGAGAGGGATAGACAGTTAGAAACATCGATGAGAGAGAAACATCGATCAGCTGCCTCTTGCACACCCCCTACTGAGGATGTGCCCGCAACCAAGGTACATGCCCTTGACCTGAATCGAACCTGGGACCCTTGAGTCTGCAGGCCGACGCTCTATCCACTGAGCCAAACCGGTTTCGGCCATGTTTTCTTTTTTATCGATGCTTCTTTTTTCTTTTCTTTCTCTCTCTCTCCCTTTCTCTCTCTCTCTCTTTCTCTGTCTCTCTCCCCCTCAAATTAATACACAATTCCCTGGGATAGAATTTTTAAAAATAAGCTGTTTATGTTTCAAGTATATATGGTTAAATCTAAACCTATATCTCTAGAACAGGTGTCAGAATCATCTGAACTCAGTGGAAGTCTGTCCCCTTTCATGTAAAGAATAAATATCACGGATTTCTAAAAAGAAAAACAACATCAAAACACACACACACACTATTAGTGTCATAGTCATGATCCCCACCTTGTTTTTATTTAAGCCCTTAAATCTATGGTTTTTGATTAAAGTCATCTCTTTGTGTTTTAAACTTCGGTTAGTCTTTGAGTGATAAAGATTAACTTTCCCACGGGAGAAGCTGTTACTGAGGGATTCCAACATAACTTTAGACACAGGAGTGAGCAGAGCCAATGGTGGACTAGAAACTGTGCTTTCCCCAGTGAGACCCATGTTTCAATGTCTATAAATATGGCCAGTGACACAGGAGGCAGGAGGTCGCCAACTTGCAGTCTTTCTTAAAGCAGAGAATCCTCCAGGGATCACATGGAGGCTGGTGTTGGGATTAGAAAGATGATTTCCTGAGACAGATATATTGTAAGTGTCTAAGGCTCCTCAGGATCTCACACAGTATTCCATCTATTGCATATCCTGCCCCATTACTGTGTCCTCCAACCAGTTTTGTGAAATTCTGTGGAAGCTGACCATCATCACTGTCTCCTTGTACATTTCTGTGATTGTCATTTTCCTCTGGAGAGCTATCCTTGTGGTGAGTAAACTAAAGCACCTTCCAGATGCACTTTTACTCCTAAATAAGCAAACGTGTTTAAGCCCGTGGATTCTTCATGTGCATTCAGGACTGTAAATTTCCCGCTGCAAATGATTTTTCTGAAGGGGCTGCCCATCAGGTCTTCTGAAGTATTGGTAACATAAGCAGAGCAAAGGTCTCATCTTCAGACTGACCTTTGCCCTCACCAGTAATCGAGGCACTAGGCTGAAAATTAAATGCACAAAATCACGTGGTCTTTCTTTTAAGGCCACGGGTTGCAATAAGTAATAAGCCAATACTGGACAGAAAGTGATTTCCGGACATTATACTGTCCCTTTCAAACCACATACACTTTTGGATAAACACAGTATCTACTCATCTCTTCATTCTGAAAGATCACATTTGTGTTTGCACATCATCTGTGGCAGTGATTAAACCAAAATCAAAGGTACAAATGTAAAAATACCTTTAAAAAGATTGTAAACTAGAGCACAGGAGAACAAGCGGTTTGCAGGTTAGTGAATAAGAATCCCCCCAAATTTATCACAGCATAATGTAACACTATGTCCCTGAGACAGGTGGAACTTCTTAGCTGAGAAGGGGTGCTCTGGATGAATCCTGGGTCAGGTTCATTTTCTCATCACAGAGAAATGAATGAAGATACTGCCAAGAGCTTGGAGGAACCATAATTAATTCCAGCAGAAGAGAGAACACAGAATACATTCCCCTCAGCACGCAGGGGTGGTGACCGATGCACACTCCTCAGGGGAATCAGGTGTTAGAGGTGAAATCTCTTCAGAGACAAAGAGACAGTGACATCATTTGGGTGGTAGGTCTGGGCATGTTAGCAAGTACAGTGCAGCTCCTTCAAGTCTCACGTGTACCTCAGATTTATGAGGAATCTAGCAGAGTGTATGTTCCCATAAAAGGGGTTTACATTGATGTAAAGGGTCTCATAGACCCTCAAGTTTTGTTTTTTAAAAAAAATATATTTTATTGATTTTTTACAGGGAGGAAGAGAGAGGGATAGAGAGAAACATCGATGAGAGAGAAACATCGGTCAGCTGCCTCTTGCACACACCCTACTGGGGATGTGCCTGCAACCAAGGTACATGCCCTTCACCGGAATCGAAACTGGGACCCTTCAGTCCACAGGCTGACGCTCTATCCACTGAGTCAAACCAGTTTCGGGCTCCTTAAGTTTTCTTTTAAGTGAGAAAAATAAACCATTCCCTGCACCTTTATGGCTTATCTCCAGTATGAACTCTGTGGTGTCTAGTGAGGGCAGCCCTTTCACTGAAATACTTCCCACATTCAATACACACATATGGCTTTTCTCCAGTGTGAACTCTGTGGTGTTTAGTGAGGGCAGCCCTTTCACTGAAATACTTCCCACATTCACTACACTCATATGGCTTTTCTCCAGTGTGAATTCTGTGGTGTATAGTGAGGTGAGACCTTTGACTGAAGGACTTCCCACAGTCACTACACTCATATGGCTTTTCTCCAGTGTGAACTCTCTGGTGTATAGTGAGGGCAGCCCTTTCACTGAAATACTTCCCACATTCACTACACACAAAAGGTTTTTCTCCAGTGTGAACTCTGCGGTGTCTAGTGAGGGCAGACCTTTGACTGAAGGACTTCCCACATTCACTACACACATATGGATTTTCTCCAGTGTGAACTCTGTTGTGTACAGCGAGGTGAGACCTTTGACTGAAACGCTTACCACATTCATTACACTCATATGGCTTTTCTCCAGTGTGAACTCTGTGGTGTATAGTGAGGGAAGCCCTTTCACTGAAATGCTTCCCACATTCACTACACTCATACGGCTTTTCTCCAGTAAGAACTCTGAGGTGTACAGTGAGGTTAGACCTTCGACTGAAGTGCTTCCCACAGTCACTACACTCATATGGCTTTTCTCCAGTGTGAACTCTGTGGTGTCTCGTGAGGGTAGACCTTTGAATGAAGGACCTCCCACAGTCACTGCACTTATACCGCTTTTCTCTAATGTGAACTCTGTTGTGTTTAATGAGAGCAGGGCTTTCACTGAAGACCTTCCCACAATCAGTACACTCACAGGGCTTTTCTACAGTGTGAACTCTACCCTGTTGTAGGTGGTTAAAGATTTGTCTGAACACTTTCCCACATTTATTAGACTCATTAATCATTTCTCCAGAGCAGAGACCTTTCTGATAAGCAACTTTCTGTTTCTGGCTGGCAGCTGTTTCACATTCAACCCACTGGTGATGTCTTTTTCCACGGAGACATTCCTGTGAAATCTCAGTGTTACTGTGTGGCTCCACAGTGTTAAGAGTGGCCTGGTGCTGGAGAAGCCCTGAGGTATCTGGGGAGTGTACCCCAACCTCAGTACTAGATTCAGGCACTCCAAAGAAGTAGAACCAGCAAGTTGTCACAGGCGAAGCACTCTCCATATCTTCTTTCCAGGGCTTCTCTCCACAGGCATCCTTCTGCTGCTGGTGAGGGTTTGTACTGAAATACAAGTCTCTCACACATGCATCACTTAAGAATACATTCTTCTCAAAGTATGCCACTTGTATCTCAGTCAGGTGCAAAATATCTTTTAACACCGAGAAGCACGGCTTACACAGATGGGTCCGCTGGGTGGCTGCAGCTGTCTTGGAAGCCCTGACCTGAGAGTCTCCTACAGATACACTGTGCTCAGAATAGGCCGCTCCATCATCCATTGTATGCCAAGGACCTGAAAACAGAGGAATGATGAGGAAATGAATGTTGACTGTGGTGACAGAGGGAAGTCCCATTATAAAACTCAGTTGCACATAATACATTGGTCTCATGCAACTGGCTGAAAATAAAAGACCTGAAAGATGAACTAATAAGATACAACTGTGAAGTTCTTGACCACTGAAGATCAAAAAACAAGAGAGACTTCAACAGAAATAGAGCAAAAACATGGCAAGCACCACATTGAAGAGAAGCGGACTGTGCAGCTCATTCTGCTGCTAACAGCATTCAGTAGATCTTCTCTGCTGGTGACATGGGCAAGCTTTGCAGAAGGTTGGTTACATCTCATTTCAAGTAAAATTCAATAAACAAGTAGCAGGTGTTTGAGGGTTATTTAAGCATGAATGTGCTCCTTATGACACTTACATAGGTCCATGTTGTAGTATACTGCAGAAAGAGATGTGCAGAGGAATAGGTGATGTAAAAAGGACACAAAGGCGAAGGTAGACAATGCTAGGAAGTCTCCAATGGAATGACAAGTCAGCAAAGTGTCAAGTGTGGAAAAGAAAGGAATAAATGAGGTGTGGCCATTGGAACCTGCACCAAACACTGTAGTACAGGAGCAGGATCCCGGTATAATCTGAACACCATCCTTATGTCATACTTCCCCCCAGTTGCTACTCAGCCGGGCTAAGCATTCTCTATGAACATCCTGTACGTTCACCCTGGAGAAACCCAGGGTTCTCCCTGCACCTCCTTTTCTAGAAGTATGTACAAACTAAATATTCTGAGTATCAATGAAAATTCAACAGAGGTGAGCAGCCATCACTTGCCAATAACATTCAGCTTGCAATAGTATCCAGGGACGGTAATATTACAAACAATAATTGGAGGGTCTTACAAGAACAGCCCCTGGTTCATGTATATAAAGAAGATAACTGACACAGGGTCTTTATCGACAGGAAAGGTGCAGAATTGGAAGCCATGGATATGGATAGAGTCATCCTCCCTGGAGTGGGAGAGCAGGAGGGACCCATTAAGCTGTCTGTGAGACTGCTGACACCCAGACACTTCCTGCAGTTCCTGAGGCAACTGGTGTCAGGGAGGTTTATGGAGTCTATTGCTCAGGGCTCTCTACACAGCTCAGCACTGGCAGCCACAGCCCATTTGACAAGACAGTGGGGGAAAGTAGTTGGGCCCATTGTCTGGTTTTGAGAGAGAGAGAGTGCTAAGTCTGGAGAATAAATAAGGAGTGGGCATCACCTCAAGACACTAGGAGAGATGTGAAGGTCTTACCTATGAATGATACAGGTGCAAACACTTCCAGCATCACATAACAGTACAGACGTCTCTGAGCCTCATCAAGGATCTCCCACTCCTCCTGAGAGAAGGCAATGGCCACGTCCTCAAAGTTCATATCCTGTCATATTAGGCACAGAACATCCCATGATAAGATTCTCTCTAGAGATTCTAACTTTGCCATACTACCCACCCTGCACATGCATATGCTCCCCTACTCCCCACATCAGAGAAGAAAGCAGCCCTTGGTCCCATTAAAGTCGATCCCTCCTTATATTCTTACTGATGCTGTGTCTTCCCACAACAATAAAGGCAGATGAACAGATACAAGTTACCTGTGCTCTCATCCTCAAATAGGAGTCACACTGCCCCCTTTCAATAATAGTTGGTGTCAGGAACATAGGGTAGGAGGAGATGTTGCACATAATGGGAATGTGATGGATTTGACTCTGGTCTTGTCAGGCAATACCCATGTTGTCCTCCAAGTTATCCCTCCAAGACAACAAACAACATAGTGAAGCCCATTGCACTTCTGACTCCAATCCCATTTTGCTGAGGCAATCACTCTACATTACCTGCTGCCCATAGTTCTTTGATCCACACTTGTCTCACACAGCTTCATTCCCAAAGACACAACTTTACTGTAACACAAGTAAGCCAGGACGAGGACAGGGTGTTTTCTAATCAGTTTCTTTCCCAAAATTCTAGGTCACCACCTCTGGAATACAGTTCTCTCTCACCCTTCTCTCTTCTCCTTTCCCCACGCCAGTGGGGATTTTCAAGTGCAGGTGACACCGAAGTATGCTATCTCATTCCTAGTGTTCACTGGGTCAGCCCTCAACAAGAAATGGCAGATGGGCACATATATGTCCTCTAAGCTCTACCCTTGTCATGTAGCATCACAGCAACCCATCTTGTTAGAAATTATCCTAAAATTCCCCATATCATATCATAAAGACACCATCAGAGATGGACTCCCTTTTTATTCATTTGCACATCATTGTTAGTGTCTGGCCACTTTGCTTTTAGTCCCAGGGACCACACTGATGTCATCATCCCCTTTGTGTAACTGTGCAGCTCAGCCCGGGTTCCCCACCTGCCACACTGACATAGAAGGCACCTCCCATACTGTTCTCTGGGTCACTGCATGCTCTGCCCTGAAGAGAACCTTGGGGGAGGAACCAAGATGGCGGCATAGGTTAAACACCTAACCTGCAGCCGGGCACAACAATTTCAAAAATACAACTAGAGGTCAGAACGGACATCGTCCAGAACCACAGGAAAGCTGGCGGACTGAAATGCCCACAGCTGGGGGGAAGGAGAAGGCCACGGGGATAGTCGGGGGAGCCGTAAAAGCCTGAGGTTGGAGAAACGGGCGGAGACACGAGCACGCGCGCCTGCGGGGAGCATGGAGCCGGAGAGGAAGGGGCGGCTGACGGCCTGGCCGGCGTTCACTGGCAGGAAGGAGATAAAGGCTCCGGATTGCGCTGAGCGCTGGCTCCGACTGCACTGAACCCCAGGTCCGGACGAAACCCTGGGAAGACAGGCGCAGGCTGGGGGAATGAATCTGGGATGTGGGGCACAGGCACAGAGGAGCGGCGGAAGGCAGAGCTCCAGAGGCGCGCACGGGAAGGGGCGCAAAGGACGGACTGTTGCCTGCGCCACTGAACTGCCCTAGCGGGAAGGAGACAAGGGCTCCGGATCGTGCTGAACCCCAGTTCCGACTGCACTGAACCCCAGTTCCGGGCGAAACCCTGGGAAGCCAGGCGCATGCTGGGAGAATGAATTTGGGCTGTGGGGCGGAGGCACAGAGGAGCAGCGGAAGGCAGAGCTCCAGAGGCGTGCACGGGAAGGCGCACAGAGGATGTACTGTTGCCTGCGCCACTGAATGGCCCTGCTGGGTAGGAGACAAAGGCGCCAGACTGCGCTGAGACCCAGTTCCAACTACACTGAAACCCAGTTCCAGGCGAGAATCTGGGAATCCAGATTCATTAGGGGAGAGACTGGACTGTTTGGCAGCGGGCGAAACTTCAGGGCGCGTTTCTCTCAGAGGTCTTTGCAAGGAGTACAGAGGGACACAGACACAGGAACCTCATAGGGCGGGGCTGACAGGAAGCCAAGGTTGTAGGCTCCACCCTGTGACCCCGCCACATCCAAGCTGAGCACAGAAGCTTTTCCCTGCTGAGTGCCTCAGGCAGTAGCTGACCTACACTCCATCAGAGACCCAGAAACGAGGGCATCTAGTGGTTGGTGTGAGATGACACCAGATTTCAACCACTCGCATAAGGGATACATTCCAGAGGCAGACTCAGTGAGCGCCAAAGCATTACTGCATCAAGACTCGGCCCATAAACATGTCTCCTGCACAGCAACTCTTCCTATATAGACAAGAGGGTCCTCACGGACAATTGGCCTGGAGGACAATTCCTCCCAGTCACACCAACAACAATCAAGACTTAAGTGTACAAAGGAGGACCAAGATGGAGACATAGGGCGGCAGCCTGATCGTTGCCTACCACAACAATATTGAGACTACGACGGCAGAGCAGAGCAGACACCATCCGGAACCACCGGAGGGCTGGCTGAGCAGATGCTCTACAACTAGAATAAAAGAGAGGGGTACGCGGGATGATGCTGATGCCGGTGACCCAAAGTCCACACTTTAAGAACTGTGGCTCAGGCGACACAATGGTGGCCAGGAACGTGCTCGGCGCAGTTCCCCCGGCGGTCTCCGGCTGAGGGGACGGCTCCACTCGCTGCCGAGCACGGACAGACGAGCCCCTGGGAGACATGGGGTGGGAGACTCCGCGCTTGCTGACCTCCGAGTCCTTCAAGAATCTCAACGCTCCGAAAGTGGCCAGGTGCGCACGCTCGGCGACCGGCCACCCCTGCAGACCCAAGGGCCGACGCAGCGACACCGGACCAGCCCGCCGCCACGCACCGGGCACACTGGAGCTTCGCCGAGCCCGTCGCCCAACTAATTCTGCGGCAGCCGCCCTGGAGCTCTGAGAAAATGACCTAAGGAATTGCTGAGAGGGAATTGACCAACAGGAATTAGGATCAAGAAGACAAAACCCCGCAGAGACCCGAGTCCAGGCGAGGATGCAAGCCTCGGGGCTCAGGTGTGGTCACACGCACTTGGGTCTAGGTGAGGCCTCACGCCCCTGGGTCTGGGTGAGGCCACGCGCCCCTGGGTCCAGGTGAAGCCGGATTTCGGGTTCGGGTGAGGCCATGTGCCCCTGGGTCCGGGTGAAGCTGAATCCTGGGTCCGGGTGAAGCTGTGGGCACCTGGATGCGGGTAAGGCTAGGTCCCGCGTCCGGGTGAGGCCGTGCGCCCCTGGATCCAGGTGAGACCACGTGACCAGGGGTCTGGGAGAGGTCATGCGCCCCTGGGTCCGGGTGAGGCCACGTGCCCCTGGTTCTAGGTGAAGCTAGATCCCGGGTCAGGGTGAGGCCATGTGTCCCTGGGTCTGGGAGAGGCCACGCGCCCCCGGGTCCAGGTGAGGCCATGTTTCCCTGGATCCGGGTGAGACTGGGTCCCGGGTCCAGGTGAGGCCACGCGTCCCTGGGTCTGGGAAAGGCCACGAGCCCCCGGGTCCTGGTGAGGCCGTGTGTCCCCGGGTCCGGGTGAGGCCTCGCGCACCTCGGTCTGGGTGAGGCCACGTGCCCCTGGGTCTGGGAGAGGCCACGTGCCCCTGGGCCCGGGTGAGGCCATGTGTCCCCGGATCCGGGTGAGGCCTCGCACACCTAGGTCCGGGTGAGGCCACGCGCCCCTGGGTCTGGGAGAGGCCACTCGCCCCCGGGTCCGGGTGAGGCCATGTGTCCCTGGATCCGGGTGAGGCCTCGCGCACCTAGGTCCGGGTGAGGCCATGTGTCCCTGGATCTGGGTGAGGCCTCTTTCACCTAGATTCAGGTGAGGCCACGCGCCCCTGGGTCTGGGAGAGGCCACGCGCCCCCGGGTCGAGGTGAGGCCATGTGTCCCTGGATCCGGGTGAGGCTGGGTCCAGGGTCCGGCCACGCGCCCCTGGGTCTGGGAGAGGTCACGCGCCCCTGGGTCCGGGTGAGTCCATGTGTCCCTGGATCCAGGTGAGGCCTCGCGCACCTAGGTCCAGGTGAGGCCACGCGCCCCTGGGTTTGTGTGAGGCCACGTTCCCCTGAGTCCGGGTGAAACCGTGCCCCTGGGTCCGGCCGAGGCCAAACCAGAGGGAGTCGGACCTACATTACCACCATTTGTCCACCATCCAGTGCTCAGGGGTCAGTGCTGACATGTACAGATAAGGAACTGGTGGACATTGAAATTGGGTCTCTAAAGAACTGTTGGTCCAGAAAGAAATTCACTACAGACTGATTCATTTGCCTGTCAGCATAACTATTATTGCTCAGCTCACATTCAGTTCTTATAAGTATGTATCTAGGGACACATGATCTCGCTCATCTAGGGGAAATGATGAACAACATAGACTGATGAACAAGAACAGAACCAGAAACAAGGAGGCATCGATCAGACTAGTGGGCCTCAGAGGGAGGATAGGGGAGGTTGGGGGGAGGGGGGAGAGATCAACCAAAGGACTTGTGTGCATGCATATGAGCCTATCCAATGTTTAAGTTCAACCGGGGGTTGGGGCATCCGTGGGGAGGGGTGTGGGATGGGAATGGGGGGATGAGGACAAATATGTGACACCTTAATCAAGAAAGAAATTAAAAAAAAAAAAGAAAAAAAAAAAGAGAACCTAGGCTGCTTGTCCTCACAGGTCCCTAGGCTGTGCTGGTGTCAGATGTGTGTTCACTGACTAGTTTCTTAAAACATATATACTGATTTCAGAGAGAGAGAGAAATAGGAATATAATACATATATACTAATAAAAAAGTAATACGGTAATTCAACTGGGAGACCTTCCGGATATCCTTCAGGATAAAGCCTGAGGCTTGGATCCCAGGTCCGGGTGAGGCCGTGCGCCCCTGGATCCGGATGAGGCTGGTCCCGGGTCCGGGTGAGGCTGGGTCCCGGGTCAGGGCGAGGCCGCACCCCTGGGTCCGGGAGAGGCCACGCACTCCTGGGTCCGGCTGAGGCTGGATCCCGCGACTGCGTGAGGCCGCACACACCTGGGTCCGGGTGAGGACATGCGCCCCTGAGTCCGGGTGAAGCTGGATCCCGGGTCCGGGTGAGGCCGTGTGCCCCTGGATCCGGGTGAGGCTGGGTCCCGGGTCCGGGTGAGGCCGTGCGCCCCTGGATCTGGGTGAAGCTGGGTCCCGTGTCCGGGTGAGGTCATGTGCCCCTGGATCCGGGTGAGGCTGGGTCCCGGGTCCGGGTGAGGCCATGCCCTTGGGTCTGGGAGAGGCCACGCGCCCCTGGGTCCGGGTGAGGCCACACACCCCTGGGTCTGGGTGAGGCCACGCGCCCCTGGGCCCAGATGAGGCTGGATCCCGGGACCGGGTGAGGCCGCACACACCTGGGTCCGGGTGAGGCCATGCGCCCCGGGGCCTGGGTGATGCTGGGTCCCAGGTCCGGGTGAAGCCGCGCCCCTGCATTTGGGCGAGACCAAACCAGAGGGAGTCGGACCTGCATTACCACCATTTGTCCACAATCCAGAGCTGAAAAGTCAGTGCCGACATGTACACATAAGGAACTGGTGGACATTGAAATTGGGTCTCTCAAGAACTGTTGGTCCAGAAAGAAACTTACTACAGACTGATTCATTTGCCTGTCAGCATAACTATTATTGCTCGTCTCACATTCGGTTCTTATAAGTATGTTTCTAGTGACACATGATCTCGCTCATGTCGGCCTCAGAGGGAGGGTAGGAGAGGGTGGGGATCGGGGGGAGAGATCAACCAAGGGACTTGTGTGCATGCATACGAGCCTAACCAATGGTTAAGGACAACAGGGGTGTGGGGGCATCCGTGGGGAGGAGTGGGGGATGGGAATGGGGGGATGAGGACAAATATGTGACACCTTAATCAATAAAGAAATTAAAAAAAAAAAAAAAGCCTGAGGCTTGGCTGTCCTGTAAAGCATCCCTAAACGACCCTCAGCCCTTTGCCCCGCCGGCCCTCACCCATGCACCAAGCCCCTATCTATACTAATAAAAAGGTAGTATGCTAATTAGACCAGGAGACATTCTGGACATCCTGCCAGACACAGCCGTGGTGGCGGGGTTAAGGTAGAGGCGGTTCGGGGTGATCAGTCCAGGAAGGGAGGGCATTTGCAGGTGATCAGGGCAGCAAGAGGGGCCAGTTGGCCGGCGGCAAGGGGCAATTGGGGGCAAGCAGGCTTGCAGGGGGACAGTTAAGGGCATACAGGTCGGCAGGGGGACAGCTGGGGGCAAGCAGGCGGGGGGGAGGGGTGGCGCAGTTTGGGGCAAGCAGGCCAGCAGGGGGGGAAGCTGGGGGTGAGCGAACTGGTGGGCAAGGGGGGGGGCAGTTGGGGGCAAGTAGGCAAGAAGGGGTGGAAGCTGGTGGTGAGCAGGTTGGTGGTGGGGCGGGCAGGTGAGCAGGTTGGTGGTGGGGCCGGCAGGGAGGGACAGTTGAGGGCGAGAAGGCCAGCGGGGTGGGATAGTTGGGAGCGAGCAGGTCAGCAAGTAGAGTGGTTAGGGGCGATCAGGCAGGCAGGCAGGTAGGTGAGTGGTTAGTAGCCAGGGGTCCTGGATTGCAAGAGAGATATCCTACTGGTGGTTTAGGCCTGATCGCAGAGGGGATCCCAGATTGGATAGGGAGCAGGCCAGGCTGAGGGACATTCCTTCCTGCCCCATGCACGAAATTCATGCAATGGGCCAGTAGTATATATACACTGAGTTGCCTTGTAATTATGATCTGTGAATGCATAATAATCTGGCAACTGAGAATATATCCTATATAATAAAAGGTTAATATGCAAATTGTCTCCTCGACCAGGAGATCAACCAGCAGGCAGGCTGGCCAACTGCCAGTATCCCCTCCCCATGGTCAGGCTGGCCAGATCCCACTCATGAACGAATTCATGCAACAGGGGTCTTGTATACACACACTGAGTGGCCAGATTATTATGCATTGAGAGATCATAATAATCTGTCCACTGTGTGTGTGTGTGTGTGTGTGTGTGTGTGTACAGAGGGAGAGAGAGTGAGAGAGATCTATTTTTTGTTCCATTAATTTTATACATTCTTGTAATTGATATATATATATATATAGTAGGACTTCGGGTTACGTCGGAGATCTGTTCCTATGGCGCGACATAATGCAATTTTCACTGTAAGTCAAAACCCCCCTACATAAGCACCTACGTCACTCACATGGCACACATACACAGCAGAAATGAAGTGAAACAGTAAAAAAAATTAAATGAAAAATAACAATTCCCTCCGGGTGAGGCCATGTGTCCCTGGATCCGGGTGAGGCCTCGCACACCTAGGTCCGGGTGAGGCCACGCGCCCCTGGGTCTGGGAGAGGCCACGCGCCCCCGGGTCCGGGTGAGGCTGGGTCCCGGGTCCGGGTAAGCCACGTGCCCCTGGATCTGGGAGAGCCCACGCGCCCCTGGGTCCGGGTGAGGCCATGTGTCCCTGGATCCGGGTGAGGCTGGGTCCCGGGTCCGGGTGAGGCCTCGCGCACCTAGCTCCGGGTGAGGCCACGCGCCCCCTGGTCCAGGTGAGGCCATGTGTCCCTGGATCCAGGTGAGGCTTCGCATACCTAGGTCCGGGTGAGGCCTCGCGCACGTAGGTCCGGGTGAGGCCACGTGCCGCTGGGTCTGAGAGAGGCCACGCGCCCCTGGGTCTGGGAGAGGCCACGTGCCCCTGAGTCCGGGTGAAGCCATGCCCTTGGGTCCGGCCGAGACCAAACCAGAGGGAGTCGGACCTCAGTTACCACCATTTGTCCACCATTGAGAGCTGAGGGGTCAGTGCTGACATGTACAGATAAGGAACTGGTGGACATTGAAATTGGGTCTCTCAAGAACTGTTGGTCCAGAAAGAAACTCACTACAGACTGATTCATTTGCCTGTCAGCATAACTATTATTGCTCGTCTCACATTCAGTTCTTATAAGTATATCTCTAGGGACACATGATCTCGCTCATCTAGGGGAAATGATGAACAACATAGACTGATGAACAAGAACAGAACCAGAAACAAGGAGGCATCGATCGGTCTATCGGGCCTCAGAGGGAGGATAGGGGAGGGTGGGGGGAGGGGGAAGAGATCAACCAAAGGACTTGTGTGCATGCATACGAGCCTATCCAACGGTTAAGTTCAACAGGGGGTTGGGGCATCCGTGGGGAGGGGTGTGGGATGGGAATGGGGGGATGAGGACAAATATGTGACACCTTAATCAATAAAGAAATTTAAAAAATAAATAAAATAAAATAAAACAATAAAAAAAAGAAAAATAACAATTCCTGACCCTTACTTGTGGTAAATAAATAATAAAAAGCATAAAGCACATACGTACATATAAGGGTAAATATTAGATTATCCTTACCTCTACTACTGTTGTTGGTTTGCACACTGGACGTTGCAAAGTGGGGAAAGACAGGCTTACACTAGGCTGCTGCAGGGAGGAGGTTTGAGAGGGAGAACTTTCAGAAGGTGCTGGAGATCCTGGGTCAGGTGAGTCTGGAGAAGCATATGAGGTAGAGGGTACGGGATCTGTTGCAGGCCTCTCCACCTTCTTAAAATAATGTTCGAGGCTCGTATGGAAGGATATCTTCTTCTTGTCCTCCCAAATCTCCTTATAACACCGCAGGCTATCCATGATCCCTCTGGCAGCCTTAGTGTACCTGTCACTGTTGGGGTCCTGAGCCTCAAACCTTGCCAAGGCATCCTCTATCATGGCAAAGGCCCCTGCTAATTCCTTGCTTGTCAATCTCCTGGGCTCTGGGGTTGGTGTGTCTTCCTCTTCAATGAACTGCTGTTTCAGTTGAGTGTGGTCCTCGGCAATAGCTCCTCTCCATGAGACGCCAGCAGCTCTGTGACATCCTCAGCCTCCACCTCCAAATCAAGCTGCTTACTCAACTCAACAACATTCTTGATGATAACCTCAACTAAATCCTCAAAGCCATGGAAAACAGCATATGATTCATGTAGGTAAAGACCATAACACGGCACAGGCTGCCACAAAGAACCCTTACCTAGAGAAAGAGGGCAGAAGTTGAAGCCATGCATGTGGACACTGTCATCCTTCCATGGAAAGAAAGTGAAAGCTGGGACCCATTAAGCTCACTGCAAGACGCCTGACTCCCTACCACTTCCTGTACTTTTTGAGGTTATAGGTGTTAGGGTTGTTTGTGGAGTCCTTTGCTCAGGGCTCCCCATCCAGCTCATCCCTGGCAGCCACAGCACTTTTGACAGGACAGTAGGGGACATTAGCAGACACCATGTTCTGCCTGTGGGAGAGAGAAAGCTACGGCTGAGCCATAAAGGAAGAGAGGTCATCACCGCAGGACACTGGGAGAATGTGAAGGTCTTACCTACAGATGACGCAAGTGCAAACACTTCCAGCATCACCTCGCAGTACAGAATTCTCTGAGCCTCATCAAGGAGTCACCATTCCTCCTGAGAGAAGGCAATGGCCACGTCCTCAAAGTTCACATCCTGTCATAATGGGGACAGTACAGCTCATGATCAGAGTCACTCCTAACATTATAAGTCTATCCTACTACCCACCCTCCAAACACATCTGCTCTTTCCACTCTACACATCAGAGAAAATACCAGCCCTTCATCCCATGAAACCCACTGTCTTCTTATTTTCCTGCTCACATTTTTCTTCCAACAACAATTAAGGCAGTTGAGCAGATAGAAGATACCTGAGCTCTGGACATCCCATGTACGCCACACTGCCTCTTATCAATACAGTGGGTGTCAATATATAGGTTAGAGATATGTTGGCCATAAAGAGAGTGTGAGTGATTTGTTACTGTTTTCTCAGGAAATAGCATTATAGTCCCTCAGATTGTAGCAATAAGACACCAAAAACATGGCATCACACTTCACCGTCTTCACCCCAATCCCAATGTGCTGAGGCCATTGCTTTGTACTACCTGCTGTACATAGTTCCTTGAACAACACTTCTCTCACACATCTTCATTCCCAGAGGCACAATTTCAAATAAAATGCAAATATACCATAGTGTGGATACATTATTTCCTAATCACCTTCTTTTCCAAAATTATAGTTCACCACCTCCATAATCTATTTCTCTCTTACCCTTCTTCCTTACCCGGGCCAGTGGAGATTTACAAGCCTGGATAACACTGATTAATGCTATGTCGTTCTTTTCAACCAGTGTATCACAACCAACAACAAAAGACAGGTGGTTAGTTAGATAGCACCTAAGCTCTTAACCTAGAATGTAGCACCCAAACTCCTAGCTTTACAGGCCATTACCCTAAAGTTCACCTTATTGTTACATCCAGGGACCACCAGAAACAGACTCTGCCTTCATTCACTCTATGTCAATGTCATGGTGCTGTGGCCATGAATTCACCTTCCCTCTCCGAGTGCCCATCACTCTTTCTACCACAATTCTCTCACACCTGCACTGCCACAGGCCCAGCCCCCATACTCATCTTCAAGCCTTTTACTTATTACTCAGCATGTGTGGTCAGAGGATGGTTGCCATATTGAATCAGGATCAAGCACTACCCAGACTCTGATAGTCCACACTCATAGAGGCAGCCTTGATTCCTGCTACGTAGGCCTCTCTCCATGACTGTTTATTTCCTTCAACCTCAACTATTAAGAACAACAATCAGATCTCAGATATCCATAGCCCACCTCCTGTGATGCTGCACTTGATGTCTCTTCACTAGTCACAGTCAATATCTCTGACTTAACCTTCACTCAAATCCCAGCCCTGATGGCCCTCTGCACCATGCCCAGTGAGTCTCATAGATGACCACTCAAGCCTCTTAGATAATCCACAAGACTGACCGCAACTCCCCATAGCAAGGCCACACCAAGAGTCACAAGAAAATCCTGGTGAGAGTTTAGAAAAGTTGATATGTACCAGCCTCAGTCTCATCTTGTTTGAATTACTCTTTGGCCTCCAATTAATCTCAGGTCCACTCACCTTTTACAAGCTTTGGCCACTGCTAAACGATTATCTCTCCCCCACACTCTACAGGACAACTTCTGTCCCTACGCTGTGTTGTGACTCCCACTTCTCACAAACAGTGGCCCCAGGAAGAAAGCCATTCCTCAGGTTCACACTGTCCCTTCTGAACTACTACTACCATTAACAATCTGCCCATGATCCCCTGTATTAAAGTGATATACTGTCCTAGATGATGTGTCTCATTTGGTTGAGCACAGACCCATGCACTGGTGTGAGGTCACATGCCTGGGTTGTGGGCTGGATCCACAGTAGAGATTGTGCAGGTGGCAACCAATCCCTATTTTTTGCTCATCCCTGTTGCTCTGTCTTTCTCACCTTCCCCTCTCCTCCTCCTTTCGACATCTAAAATCAATAAAAATATAGATGTACTTTTTAAAAAAACATACCTGCACGTTCCTGATTCAGCTCCCTCTTTACTCCAAGTCGTTGCACATTCTGGAACCTGTGTCTGGAGGACCACACACTCACTACACTGGTCGCCAAAAACAAGGTCCACTCCATGTAGCCCTCCTCCTGGCCTTTGGAATCTGGGCTCAGTGTCTGTTCAAAGTCCCCAGGTCCCCGGGATACAAGAGCGGCTGACGGACCCAGGACTCTACTATCTCAGAGGCCACAAGGGGGTGAGGCCCTGAAATAAGCTCCACAAACCCGTACACCTGATCGATTCTGCATTTGCAGGAATTTGTGGAAAGATAATGGTCTGTTGGGAGCCTGGCAACCACCAGGCTCTCTGGGCTCAGGCTGCTCAGTGCCCTTGCCCAGCCCGGAGGCCAGGTGCCCTCCAGATGCCTGTGTGATCTCAGGGCTCAGTCCCCAGTGCTCACTCCTGCCAGTTCCCTTGTCATTTACAGGACTTCCCCTTCCTGTCCACAATGCTGTCCTCTGTCTTCTAGTCTGTTCTTCCTCTGAGCAATGTCAGGGAAAGTTAGAATCCTGCCTCAGAAAATGTCCCTCTTTTTTTCACAACCATCGATGGTCCCAGCGTTCTGAGAATGAAAGTAAAACTCTCACGCAAAACCACACCTCATCTCTTTGTTGCCTTTAGACCCAAACAGGCCCGGGTTCCCGAATCCTCCCAGCTCAGTGTCACCATCACGTCCTCACAAGGTGGCACTGCAGCCTCCCACCCTCTTCCCCATCACCCACGTGTCACCACCAGGGACTCACCATTCCGGACGCTGGGACCTGGGCGGCAGGACCTGAGCGGCGCCGGCCCCCAGGCTGGAGGGTTCAGGGGGGTCGGGCTGCGGGAACGCTGAGAGCAGAGAGGCGTCCGGGAGGCACGGGGACCCCGATCTCGGTCTGTTGGGGCTCCAGGGGCCTCAGACACACCCTGCACCGCAGGCAGCGGCCTCCCAGGCCTCCTCCTACTCACGTCCAGTGCCCTGAAGCCTGTGACTCTGTGAACAACAGATCTAAAACTTTAAAATGGCCACCGCGAGGAGGAAGGCGGAAGTCCCGCCCTAACCGGATGCGAAGACAACAAAATGCCCTTTGGCTCCGCCCACACCAGTGCAGTGCTTTCTGGGTAATGTAGTTTTATCAACAGCCAAGCAGGGCTAGAAACCCAGCCATTGAGTTAGGTGAATAAAAGTGTTGTGGCAGAGAGAGTGTTGGCTGGGAAGGGACAAGATGCGTCCATAGGTTTGGCTAACTGCAAAAGACGGACAGATCTCCCAGGGCAGTGGTTCCCAACCTTCCTAATGCCGCGACCCTTTAATACAGTTCCTCACGTTGTGGTGGCCCCCAACCGTGAAATTATTTTCGTTGCTACTTCATAACTGTAATTTTGCTACTGTGATGAATCCTAATGTAAATATCTGTGTTTTCCGATGGTCTTAGGCTCTACAGCAGCAGTTCTCAACCTGTAGGGTTGTCTAAGACCATCGGAAAACATAATCAAGCCCAGACATAACCAGCCTAGAACATCTCTGCCTCAGGTTCCCCTAAAGTATGTGAATTCTTGACTTCATGCAGAAAAGATTTCATAGCATGAGTTCAGAAGATTTTGAGGGTACATTTACTAAAGCTGGGGATGATGAAAGAAAGTAGATTTCTTAGCTGCTGAACTATCTGCCTATTGTTTAAATCATTAATTCATTTTAAAAATTGGCAAAATTTTCGGACCAGAGTTTTCAACCAAAGAGACAAAGGCAGTGTAAATAAATGCATAAAGAAATGCTCACCATAAAAATGTCTTAGGGGAATGGATTTAAAACAAAACAAGTTAACACTATACTGATTTTTAGGCCTGCAATTTAAAAATATTAAATATTGCATGAGCTCACAGGTATAAAGAAAAACTAGAATTTTCATCATGTGGGTGTCTGGAAAGGCAAAGGGAATAACCATTCTAGTTCAAAGTTCTGCATGTCTTAAAAAGTAAAACCCTCACCTACACTACAACACTTAGATAAGTAAAACGTACATTTACATAAGTAACTGAACCCAATATTCCCTGAAAATTTATTTATAATACCCCATACCTGGAAATAACAAAAACCATAGTCAGATCAATAGACAAAGTGGTTATTGACAGAACACAATACTACTCAGCAATAAAATATAATAAACTTTTCACATAAGAATTAGTGTTCAATCACAAAATAACTGTGTAGCATGAAAGAGTTGAATATTTGTTAAGGTTTACACAAATTATAGTGTTTATAATATTATGAAAAATATAAACTAATCTTTTCAAGAAAGGAAAATGAGTGACTGTATTTAGAGCCGGGGAAGGCAGAAAGAGAGATTACAAAAGGGCAGGAGGTAAATTTAGGGTGTACTAAAGTAGGTTTAGAGTTGTTGGTATGAAAATTAATACAATAGTTAGTAAATAATAACACCAAGAATAATCTCTTCCCTGGCCATTGCACTTCAGTTGGTTGGGCAGCATCCCTTGCCCTGAAAGGTCACTGGTTCCAGTCCAGGTCAGGGCACACGCCTACCTGGATGCTTCAATCTCTTAAAGGAAACATTAAGAATTAAGATGCTGCCCTGCTCAGGGGGCTCAGTGGGTTGGAGCATCCTCCCGTAAAGCACATCCCCAAAAACTGATGGCTTGTTTGATTCATGCTAAGGGAACTTAACTAACTAGTTTGTAAATTAAATTCTTGTTCACAAAGACAAGGAGGAGGCAATTGATCCATGTTTTCTTTTTTATCGATGCTTCTTTTTTCTTCTCTCTCTCTCTCTCTCTCTCTCTCTCTCTCTCTCTCTCTCTCTTTCTCTCTCTCCCTCTCCCTCAAATTAATAAACAATTCCCTGGGGCAGAATTTTTAAAAATAAGCTGTTTATGTTTCAAGTACATACGGTTAAATCTAAATCTATATCTCTAGATCAGTTGTCAGAATCGTCTGAACTCAGTGGAAGTCTGTCTCCTTTCATGTAAGAGGCTAAAAGAATAAATATCACGGATTTCTGAAAAGAAAAACAACATCAAAACACACACACACACTATTAGTGTCATAGTCATGATCCCCACCTTGTTTTTATTTAAGCCCTTAAATCTGATGGTTCTGATTAAAGTCATCTCTTTATGTTTTTAACTTTGGTTAGTCTTTGAGTGATAAAAATTAACTTTCCCACGGGAGAAGCTGTTACTGAGGGATTCCAACATAACTTTAGACACAGGAGTGAGCAGAGCCAATGGTGGACTAGAAACTGTGCTTTCCCTAGTGAGACCCATGTTTTAATGTCTATAAATACGGCCAGTGACACAGGAGGCAGGAGGTCGCCAACTTGCAGTCTGTCTTAAAGCAGAGAATCCTCCGGGGATCACATGGAGGCTGGTGCTGGGATTGGAAAGATGATTTCCTGAGACAGATGTATTGTAAGTGCCTCAGGCTCCTCAGGATCTCACATAGTATTCCATCTATTGCATATCCTGCCCATTACTGTGTCCTCCAGCCAGTTTTGTGAAATTCTGTGGAAGCTGACCGTCATCACTGTCTCCTTGTACATTTCTGTGTTTGTCCTTTTCCTCTGGAGAGCTATCCTTGTGGTGAGTAAACTAAAGCACCTTCCAGATGCACTTTTACTCCTAAATAAGCAAACGTGTTTAAGCCCGTGGATTCTTCATGTGCATTCAGGACTGTAAATTTCCTGCTGGCAATGATTTTTCCGAAAGGGCTGCCCATCAGCCCTTCTGAAGGCAGCCTGGGCAGGAGGGAAACTGTGAGGCCTCCTGAGGAGAAGGTCAAGTCCTGCCACAGCGCCCACATACCAGCCAGGACCCCCTGTTCTAATTTCAGTTGTGCAAAGCAGCCACAGTGACCTCCCTCCATCTCCCAAATGGGGGGTAGGCATGCTCCCAGCAGGCCTTCTAACTGGACTCTGCCACCCCTTGCTGGATGTTCTCATGGAGGCCCCCACTGACCACCACTGGCTTCACCTTTGGGCATCATTTTCTGGGGGCTCTGATCAGGGCCGGCGGAACTTGGTTTCAGGCATGTATGAAAACATCAAAAGGGTATGCTGTGTTTTTAAATGTTCATGTTATATCAATTCTACTTGAATCAAACTTTAAGAAAGGTTTAAACTTGATGCATCCCAGTAATTTTACTGTTTTATTATGAAAGTTCTTGAGCATATTTGGTGCTGCTGTATCGGCATGTTGGAAATAAAATGTAATGATGTGTTACTGAAATATCTTATCATGTACGTGTTCAGTGCCATCATTTTGCCAGTTTGGACCTCATGACGATGAGATTATTTACACCAGGGATATTAACAAAGATGACAAGTGTAGACTCACTGAATGCATTATTGAATGCTCAGACTTATTAAATTTTGTGGAGAATGTTAACAATGCAGATTAAATCTTTAAGTGTATGGTACAAGTGCATTTAAATTCTACATGGGTTAAAACTTGAGAAAAGAATTTCTGTTTCAATATTTAAAACTCTGGTTCCATATAGCAAAGAAGTCATTGCAGTCACTGAGAAATGAGTGAACTTCAAACATGTCTTACATTGCACACCGTTCTGCTATTGGTTAAATTAATAAATTTATTTCATTTTCAAAAATTCTTTATTGTTGAAAGCATCACATATCTTCCTTTTTTCCTCTCCAGCCCACCCCCACCCGCCAGCCCAGGCCTTCACTCCCCTATTGTCTGTGTTCAATGGTTGTGCTTATATGCATACAAGTTCATTGGTTGACCTCCTACCCCTCCAACCCACCAGCCACCCTCTCCTACCTTCACTATGAGGTTTGAAGATCTGTTTGATGCTTCTATGTCACCTGATCTATTTTTATTCATCAGTTTATGTTGTTCATTACATTCCACACATGAGTGAGATCATGTGATACTTATCTGTCTCTGACTGGCTTATTTTTTCCTAGCATAATGCTCTCAAGGTAATATATTCATTTAAAAAATTGGTAAAAAGATTCTGAGCAGACATTTTAACAAATGTGATAAAGGTAGTGTAAATAAATGTATGAAAAATTTCTCACCATAAAAAGATCTTAAGTAAATAGAATTAAAAAGAAAGGGAGTTGCCGAGGCCGGTTTGGCTCAGTGGATAGAGCGTCGGCCTGCGGACTGAAAGGTCCCAGGTTCGATTCCGGTCAAGGGCATGTACATTGGTTGCGGGCACATCCCTGGTGGGGGTTGTGCAGGAGGCAGCTAATCAATGTCTCTCTCTCATCGATGTTTCTGACTCTCTATCCCTCTCTCTTCCTCTCTGTAAAAAAATCAATAAAAAAAAAAGAAAGAAAGGGAGTTAATATTATACTCATTTATGGTGTTAGTATTTACAAAGATTAATCATTGGATGTGCTGGCAAGGTTGCAGAAAAAGTGGGATTTTTATTACTGTGGGTTGGTGGGAGCGCAAAGAGAATGACCATTTTAGATCACAGTTCCACATGTCTTACAATGTCACACATTCACCTACACAACAACATTGTGATCAGTAAAACATATATCTATATAGAGAAGTGAACGCAAATATTCCCAGCAGATTTATTTAAAATATCCGAACCCTGCAAATGACCAAAATCATAAACAGATCAATAGTTAAAGTGGTAATTCACAGATTACAATACTACTCAGCAATAAAAATTAACTATTCACCTAAGCGTTTGTGTTGAATCTCAAAATACCTGTGCAGCATGGAGGAAACCAATATTTGTTAAAGAGCACACACATTCTAGTGCCTATAAAATTTTAAAAAATATGAACTAATGTGTTGTAATGGACGGAAAATCAATGCCTGCAAGGAGGACTGGGGAAGGGAGCAGGGAAAGAGAGAGAGAGAGAGAGAGAGAGAGAGAGAGAGAGAGAGAGATTATGAAAGGGCAGGAGGTAAATACAGGGTGTGCCAAAAGAAGGTTTAGAGCCGAGGCCGGTTTGGCTCAGTGAATAGAGCGTCGGCCTGCGGACTCAAGGGTCCCGGGTTCGATTCCGGTCAGGGGCATGTACCTCAGTTGCGGGCACATCCCCAGTGCGGGGTGTGCAGGAGGCAGCTGATCGATGTTTCTAACTCTCTATCCCTCTCTCTTCCTCTCTGTAAAAAATCAATAAAATATATTTAAAAAAAAAAAAAAAAAAAAAAAAAAAAAAAAAAAGAAGGTTTAGAGTTGATGGTATGGAAATTAACATAATAGTTAACAAATAATAATACAAAAATTTACTCTGCCCTGGACAGTGTCACTTAGTCGGTTGGGCATCATCATCTCCCACATGTAAAGGTCACTAGAACAGGTCAGGGCACATGCCCTTCTCACACCCCCGTAGGGGAGAGTAGGAGGCACCAGATTAATACATTTCTCTAATATAGATGTTTCTTTCTCTCCCTCTCCTTCCATTGTAGCTAAAAAGAATCTATAAAAGTAATGTTTAAAATGCTTTTTAAAAAGTATAAACTCTATGTTTTGGGTGCTCAAAATTGTAAATTTATTTCTGCTCCACTGTGTCTATTGGAGACAGATAAGTGTTTCATGTGTGATGGTTTCACAGATTTATTTATTTATTTATTTTTAATGAATCTTTATTGTTCAGATTACAATTGTTTCTCCTTTTTCCCCACATATCTCCCCACCACCCAGTTCCTACCCCCCCTCTGCCCTTACCTCCCCCCCCGCTGTCCTTATCCATAGGTGTATGATTTTTGTCCAGTCTCTTCCCATACTCCCCACACAGATACCCCTTTCCCCCTGAGAATTATCAATCCACTCCCATTCTATGCCTGATTCTATTAAGTTCACCAGTTTATTCTGTTCCTCAGATTTTTAATTCACTTGACTTTTAGATTCACTTGTTGATAGATATGTATTTGTTGTTCATAATTTTTATCTTTCTTCTTCTTTTTCCTCTTTTTAAAGAATACCTTTCAGCATTTCATATAATGCTGGTTTGGTGGTGATGAACTCCTTTAGCTTTTTCTTATCTGTGAAGCTCTTTATCTGCCCTTCAATTCTGAATGATAACTTTGCTGGGTAGAGTAGTCTTGGTTGTAGGTTCCTGCTATTCATCACTTTGAATATTTCTTGCCACTCCCGTCTGGCCTGCATGGTTTCTGTTGAGAAATTAGCTGATAATCGTATGGGAGCTCCCTTGTAGGTAACTAACTGTTTTTCTCTTGCTGCTTGTAAGAGTCTCTCTTTGTCTTTTGCTCTTGGCATTTTAATTATGATGTGTCTTGGTGTGGTCCTCTTTGGATTCCTTTTGTTTGGGGTTCTGTGCGCTTCCTGGACTTGTAAGTCTATTTCTTTCATCAGGTGGGGAAGTTTTCGTTCATTATTTCTTCAAATAGGTTTTGCTCTCTCTATTCTTCTGGTACCCCCATAATTCTGATGTTGGTTCGCTTGAAGTTGTCCCAGAGGCTTCTTACACTATCTTCAACTTTCTGAATTCTCTTCTCTTCATGCTTTTCTGGAGAAGTGTCCTTGGCCTCTTTGTATTCCAAATCTTTGAGTTGATTCTTGCAATCCTCTAGTCTGCTTTTGGGTCTCTGTATAATATTTTTTTATCTCAGTCAGTGTATGTTTAATTTCTAGTTGGTCCTCATTGAATTTATTGGCCTTTTCCATGAAATTCTTGAAAAACCTTATAACCGTGGTTTTGAACTCTATGTCCAGTCGCTTGTTCTCCTCCATTTTTTTGGTTTGTGATCTGTTTCCTTGCCTTCTCATATTCTCTGCTTCCCTAAGTTGGTAGGGTAGTTTTGTGTACAAGGTGTCCTGTTGGTTCAACGGGTCAGCCTCCCAGTTACTTGAGGTGGACACTCTTGGTGTACCCTTGTGTACTGTGTGTCCCCCAGCAGGAGCTACAGCAAGGGCTAGTTTTCTCCTCCTTTGCTTGGGCAGTTTTGGAGCAGTCTGACTGGAGCTGCAGTTAATTTGGTTGAGCTGCCCCAGAACAGGCCATTTATATGCAAAAGCCGCTGAGTGGAGCCTGGGCAGGTTTGTAGAATGTGCGGGGCGGGGTCTCAGGGCTGGGCGGGGTCTCAGGGCGTCACTAGGCTGGGGCGTGGCCAACGGCGATGGTTGCCGTCAGCTGTCTCTGCCTTTCCACTTTTCCAAGTCCCTGCGCCCTGCGCTCCAGCGCAGTAAACAATGATTGCTGGGCGCACCTCTGCAAAAAAGTCACTCTCACTTTCCAACCCGATGGCCCAGATTCCAGCTTCTCCCCGTATGTGCCTGGGTCCCCCGAGTGTCCCCAGAAACTGGATTTCAGAGTGATTGGGAGCTTGTCTCCCTGCGGGTTGAAGAAAAGCCCACCGCCGGCCCGATTCGGGTGCTTCCGTACCTCAGCTTTTCAGCGATTGTGTTCCTTTCTCTTCTTAGTTGTAAATCTTCCACTCAGCCAGCTTTCCCGTGGTTCTGGGTGGTAGACGTTTTTGTCTTTTAGTTGTATTTTTGAAATTGTTGTGTGAGGCAGCAGATTAGTTGTTTAACTATGCCACCATCTTGGTTCCTCCCTCCGGTTTCACAGATTTATATGTACATCAAAGCTCACCAAATAGTACACATTAGAAAGCGCAGTTTGTTGCATGTCAGTACTCATCTCCTGGGAGGAACAGCCTTGCCTCAGTAGTAGCAAATATTGGCAAGCTGTGTAGCCTATTGCCATCAGAACCAACAGGAGTGCTGACTGGTTACAAAAGACACAACCTGGGATTGATTAGAGGGTTAACCATCCTCTACCTTTGAGTTCTTGCCTGTTGAGCATCAACCTTGAGGTGAACACCCTAGAGGAGCCAGTACAATCCACAAAACCATTAGGTTATATTCTCTGCCAATGTATAGCAGGATATTCTCATAACTGAAACCACAGCACCATTTCTTGGAGAATCCATGCTACCTCTGGGACTGGCTTTGTGTGTGTGTGTGGGCAGGAGGGAGAGGCAGATTTATTTTTAATAAAATCAAAGTGGAAAATGACCCCCAAAATGCAAAAACAGAGACTCAAACAATACCAGAACTTCAGGGGTGTGAGTGTGCTGGCCAGAGGCAGGACTTTGCCAAGGTGAACTGGTTTTTGGGCCCAAATCAACATGGGGCTTCTCCCTGATACAGAAGTAGGTGAAGTTGCAGGGAGCCAGGTGCCTCGGGGATGGGGAGAAACAGGATGGGGAGACCTCTGGATGGACACAGAAGAGCCCTGGCCAGTTCATCTCAGGCAGACACAGAACCCCAGTCCCTCCCAGGACCTTTCTTGGGGCTCCTTTCTACCAACTATTGGGAAAAACAGCGTGTCCAAGATGAAGTGGGAACATCCCAGGAATAGGCAAAAGAGCATAAGGAGGGGTGGGGTGTGCAGTCAGAGGCCTCTTGTCAGGGTAGCAGGGGTGGATGGATCTATTTTTTTTTTCATAATCCTCACAGGAGGACATTTTTTCCCATTGATTTTTAGAGTGGGAGGGTGGGGATGGGGAGGGAGAGGGAGGGCAAGAGAGAGAGACAGGGAGATAGAGAGAAACTTGGAAATAAGAGACACACGTCAACTGGATTCCACCTGCATGAGACCCCAATAGTTTCCAGGTATTAAACCTGGAACCCAGGGACTTGCCCTTGACCAAGGATTTAATTCACCACCCTTCAGGTGTGTAGGCTGACACTCTTACCATTAAGCCACACTGGCCAGGCCATGGTGGATGTTGACCCAATAAGAAGGAAGAAGACCATTTTGTTTCCTTAGATTGATAAATATCTACAACTTTTAGTGGCTAAATTTCAAGACAATTGCCTCCCAGGAGAGGACCATGAGTCTCAGCAGCCTGCAACACCTCGCTGGGCCGATAGGGAATCAGCCTCTGCAGAGACAGCTCCTCTCCCTCCCTGGGCAGGGCAATGGCCGGAGAACTTCATTACCGTGGACTAGGTTGGCTCTGCCTGGGCCACAAGTTTTCTTGAAGGACATGCTGACTCCAAGGTCATGACTACCCTGGTAACTTATGTTCCATTCCCCACTAACCATGGCCCCAAAGAATAGAGCGGACACCAGCCTGAACTGGGACTAGTGCGGGCCTCAGGGCCACACACATGGTCCAGCACCAGCTTTCCATGGCAACTGCCCTGGGTTATTTCTGCCCACAGCCTCCTGCCCAGCTGCCACTGCTGCTCCCAGCCTTGACACCAGAGGGGAATATGAGCTCCTCAACCACATGAATTCTGAAACAGCCCAGTCTCACCCCCTGGCTGGAAGGTGCAGAGACCACAAGGGGCATGTCAAGACCCAGATCTACTCCCGGCCCCTTAGGTTTTAGTCTCAGGGAGCACAGATGTCATCATCGCTGTGGGTGATTGTGCAGCTCAGGGTGAGTTCCCCACCCTCCACCCTGACAGCAGGGGCACCTCCCACACTGTTCTCTGGGTCATTGCATGCATGACCCTCATGAGGACCCTGGCTGCAGGTCACCATGGGTTCCCTGAGCTATTCTGGTGTTCACATGTGTGTGGACTGACTGGGTGAATAAAACATGTGTGTTGATTTTAGAGAGAAATAGGGAGACAGAGAGAAGCATTAATTTGTTGTTTCTGTACTTTTCTACAGTGGATTGGATTGGTCCTTCTTGGGGCAGAAATATTCTTGCATGTGCCCTGACTGGCGATGGAACCTGCAATCTTGGTGTTATTGAGATGAAGCTCTGACCAACTGAGCTATCTGGACATGGCCTGACATATCTGGGATTTTACGTTAAGTAACCTACTAATGTACCTGCACGTAAATAGTTACAAGAACCACCATCATGGTAGATAATGATGGAAGGCTGGAATAGGATTCATGGAGTTTCATAAGTATTTTCCTCATATGGATAGATTTCAAATAAGCTATTTCAAAGGCAGAATGTGTCCATGCATCAGTTATTTTATCTGCCAAGAAAGAAGCACTAAGGAGGGCAGGAGGAACTCTGTTTCAGGAATGCAGGCATGAATGGAAACATCAAAAGGGCATATTTTTAAAATGTACAGTTTAGCCCTCCTTGGTTTGGCTCAGTGGATAGAGTGTCGGCCCTAGGACTGAAGGGTTGCTGGTTGACTCCGGTCAAGTGTATGTACCTCCATTACAGAGTTCACCACAGGCACTGGTTAGGGTGCATACAGGAGGCAACCAGGTGATGTGTCAACCCGAGATGGTTTAAACCTCTATCTCATAGGGAGGAAATCCAGGTTCAGAGACTCAATGTAGATTTCCTGATTGTAGAGTAAATAAAAGGCAGGACTAGAAGTCAAATCCATGTGTCTATAACAACAGAGGTGTGGCCTCTAATGTTAGGCTGACATTAACATCAATGCCTCCTAGAGAGTAGAGGTGGTACTTCATAACCATTTGGATTGACTAGATGTTACACACCTAAAGCTTGGGTGGCTTAGTGTAAAGAAGGAATCTTTCTTGTTCATACTACATGTCCACCCTGCTTTCCTGGGTCGGGAATAAAGGAGGGGCCACCACATAGGTACCTGTTGACATTATCAGAGATGGACAGAGAAGGTGGACAGTCTCAGTGGTTCCAGAGTCTTCTGTTAATGGTGACAGGCTTCAATCGCACCACATTTCATTGGTCAAATCATATCACAGAGCTGCAGCCAATCTCAGGGGGTCAGCAGCAGAACCCGGTGTACTTTATGTGCCCCATTAAGGTGACCATATGGTGCCAACCTCTTTTGGGCTGTGCAAGGGCAAAGGAGAGGAGTGGGATTGGTAAGAAATGGCAGTGGTAGTCAGTCAGGATGGTTCACTTTCTCCTCATCAAGATAGATTTTCATGATTCAAAGGAGTGAACTTCCAAAAAAGGAGTTTGGGAAGATGTCATGGGCAGCAAACTCAAAACCAATTCTCAGTGTGACTTTGGGTAAATCCCTGGCTGCCCAGATTTCTCTACTATGGTCAAGGTGAAGACCCACATGCTAAGAATGTTTACTGCGAAGGGTACAGGACTGTGAGCATCCCAGCATTCCTGTTATTGTCCATTAACATCAGTCAGTACCTGCTCCCAAGTCTCCTTATCGTTTCCATTGCTCTGGTGAGTGCTCCCAGTGAGGATGATGGTGAGAAATGCTGACGTTAACATCAATGGTGATCCTGTGCTTTCCATTTGTTCTGTGTTTGAACCTGTGCTAAAGGGTCCCTGGATGGTTCTCCACACTGGACCTAATTCTCCCTCCTGGCCCCAGTGTCAGGTGTGGCCATGCACACCCCATAGATGACCAGAGACCAGAAGTCCAGGAGTGCTGCTTCACAGAGACCAAGGCACCTTCCTCTATTAGTTGTCAGGCTAACTTTGACATGGCAAGGGACACCCTCTCCTGGGATGTCCAGTTCCTCATTACCAGTGACTCATGACCAGTCAGTTCCTCATTACCAGTTTCCAAAATGTTTTCTTTATATGAATATATTTGAAATATGCTATTAAAAAGGTAGATTGTGTCCTTACATCAGTAATTTCATATGCCAATTAGGGAGCACTGAAAAGGGGAGGAGGATTTGGTTTCAGGAATGCAGGTATGTATGGAAACATAAAAGTGCATGTTAAAAAATGTGTTTTACCCTGGCTGATGTTGCTCAGTGGTTCAGAATCAAGCTATGAACCAGGAGCTTACAGTTGGATTACTGTCAGAAAAAATACCCGTGTTGTAGCCATGTTACCCAGTATAGGTCTTTAGGAGGCAGCTGATCAATGATTCTCTCACATCATTGATGTTTCTCACTCTCTCTCCCTTCCTCTATGAAATAAATAAAAAAAACACATATATATATATATATATATATATATATATATATATATATATATATACACACATACATATATGCCTAAGAAACAACAGTTGCTATGATGCACAATGACCACCAGGGGGCAGATGCTCAATACAGGAGCTGCCCCTGGTGGTCAGTGAGCTCCCACACTGGAAGCACTGCTCAGCTGACCACCCTATCCCAGTGGCCCACTAGCCCCGCAGCAGCCATTCACTCCCTCAGTAGTCCTGCAGGTCCTATCTCGAGAACGGGCCAGGCCCGGATGGACAGACATCGCTGGCAAGATCTTGAAAATGCTGCAGGGCTCATGGATGTTGGCCTCGGGCACCAAGGCCACTTTCCCTGAAAGCAGCTGCTAGGTGGCTCACAACAACCACCGTGAGCATTAGCGGGACGGATCTGGATCCTGGCATAGCAATAGTGTCCCTGCGCCCACCAAGGGTCCATGGCGTCTCAGCTCCCAACCATCCCCCTCGGGACAGGTGCCAGTCACAGGGCTCACAGCTGGCGAGTGCTGCTATAGAGGAGCAAGCCTCTCCTGATCAGGACTGACTGGGTGTGAGCCCGCAGGAGGTACAGTGGAAGCTGGACAAGCCGGAGGGGCAGGCAGGAGCAGCAGGAGGCTGCTTTGAACTGCAGGTTTCAGCCCAATTCCCGCAGGCAATCCTGGGGGGGATGCCACCCATGCACGAATTCATACACTGGGCCTCTAGTTGTGTGTATATATATATATATATATATATATATATATATATATACAAATACACACACATATATAAAGTTTTATATATATTTAAAGTTTTATATATATAAATTATATATATTAAAACTTGTTTTAAATCAAGTACACATATATCAAATTTTAAAATATAATTTAAAACTTACCAGTTTCCAATAATTCAGCTGTTTAATTATGAATGTTCTTGAGCACATTCATTGCTACTGTATCAGTATGCTAAAAATCTTACCTTATAATAGACAAATATGGAAATTGACTGCACCTTCACTACACCCAAGCCAAGCCCACCAACCAAGCCACGCCCATCAACCACGCCCACCAGGAAACCGTTGCAGGGAAGCTGGGGTGCGGCGAGCCCAAGGCCCGGAAAGCCGCCCGGGGCTTTCCAGGCCTTGGGCGCCAGCGGGGTGCCTGCTCTGATCGCAGGAGCAAGCCGACCTGGGGGATCGGCTCGCTCCTGCCATCAGGTCGCAGGGACGCTAGGGTGCGGTGGAGCCCAAGGCCCGGAAAGCCGCCCGGGGCTTTCTGGGCCTTGGGCGCCAGCCGGGTGCCTGCTCCGATCGCAGGAGCGAGCCGACCAGGGGGGTCGGCTCGCTCCTGCGATTGGGTCGCAGGGATGCTGGGTGCAGCCGAGCCCAAGGCCACCACCCAGGGCCAAGCCGGGACCCTGAAAGAAGGCAGAAGGCGGTGGGCACAGCCAAGGCCTGGGTCCCCGGTACCGTCAGAAAACTGGTGCAGGCAGCCAGGTGAATGAAGGTCTATTGCACAAATCTTCGTGCAAACGGGCTACTAGTCTATTTATATGAAAGGCTAAGCAACCGCCCAACTTCCTGACAGGGAGCTGTGACCTGCAATGACCACCAGGGGGCAGACGCTCAACACAGGATCTGCTGAGTGAGTTGTGGTTACCTGACAGCAGTGGTTCACAGGTAAGGCACCCCAGAAACAGAGAGGAGGGAGCGTGATTCTGAGTTGTGTCACCCAAGAACTGCCCTCTTAAAATCCAGGACACCTCGGGGGATGTCGGAGAGCATGTTTCAGCCCAATCTCCACAGGTCAGGCCCTCGTTTTGAAAGGGAGAAGGAGAGAAACAGCAATCATCTACCCCCAGCAAGACGACTCCAGAGGATTCAGGAAGGCATGTGCCCTGCCCTGGAATCAAACCAGGGGCTGAGGGACCTCACCCATTACACAGATGCCCTTCAAGCCTCGGCACCGCCGGCCAAGGAGGGACTGTGAGAGGTTGGCACTAGGGAGTGTGGGGCCAATCTCACCAAGTCCCGCCCCAACACACACTTTCGGATTAATTTAATTTCAACGTTCACGCATCCATGTACCTGGTCACCAGTAAAATATAATGATGTACTACTGAAATATCTTATGGCCATGTGCAATGCCATCATTTTGACAGTTTGAATGTGGTGAAATTGTCAACTACTGCTAACCTAGATTTCATTAATGTATTATTAAATGCTTGGACTTAAAGAACACTGGTGGAGGATGTTAACAATGCAGATTAAACTTTTAAGTGTATGGTACAAGTGGGCTATAAATAGTACATAGGGTAAAAATTGAGAAAAAGTATATTGTTTTTAGAATTCAAAAGCAATAATTCCATATGGCAAAGAAGCCACTAGAGTCATTGAGGAATGAGTGAAATTAAAACATATTTCTTAGAGACTGCACTATCCTCCTACTGGTTAGGATAATAAATTAACTTTAAAGTAGACAAAAAATCCTGAGAAGACATTTTAACAAAGGAGATAAAGACAATGTAAAGAAATGCATGAGAAATGATCACCATCGAACATTTTTACAGAAATGGAATGAAAACAAAAGCAAGTTAACAATACTCGCTGATAGGGCTAGTATTTAAAAAGATTAACATTCACATGTGCTGGCAGGGTTGCAGAAAAATGGAATGTTCATGACTGTGGGTGGGTCGGGAGGCAAAGTGATTGACCATTTTAGATCACAGTTCCCCATATATTAAAATATAACACATTCACGGACACTGGAACAGTTTGGTAAGTAACACATACACCTGTAGAAAGAACTCAACACAATATTCCCAATTGTTTTACTTATAAAACCCCAAACATAGAAATAACTGAAACCATAGGCAGCTCAATAGTTAAAGTGGTTACCCATAGAGTACAATATTTCCTGGAAATAAATATTTACATAAACATTAGTGTTGAATCTCAAAATATCTGTGTAGCATGAACGAAGCCAGTGTTTCTTAAAGAGAATACACCTTTTAGTACCAATAAAATTATGAAAAATATGAACGACTCTATTGTACAGGAAGGTAAATCAATGTCTGCATGGAGGGCTGGGAGGCAGAAAGATTATAAAAGGACTGGAAGTAAATACAGTGTGTGGCAAAGTAGATTTAAAGTTGCTGCTACTGAAAATAATACAATAGTTAATAAAGAAGAACACAAAATATAAACTCTCCATGGCCACTGTGCCTCATTTTCTTGGGCGTGATCACATTAACGGAAAGCCACTGGTTTGATGCCATGTCAGGGCACATGCCCAGGTTGTGGGTTGGATCCCCAGAGTTGGGGATGCAGGAGGCAGCTGATCAATGATTCTCTCTCATTGATCTCTCTCCCTCTCTCTCTCTCTCTGAAATCATAAAAGTATATCATAAAATAAACTATTGCCATCAAATTCAATAGGAATGCTGACTACATACAAAAGACATCCTGAGAGAGATTGCAGGGTTATCCTTACTCTAGCTTTGACTTCTTGCCTGTTGAGCAACTATATTATGTGAACACCCTAGAGGGGCCAGGGAATACACAATATTAGATTATTCTGCCAATGACGTTAGCTACACGAAAAAGTTTTGGAGGTCCTGAGAATGTCTGCACATAAAGGCCACACAAGCCACAGGCCCAGAACATCTGTGGCCTTATGTTCAGAAGAGGCACTTATCACCTAATTTCCTGCAGGCTTCCCCACTCACTATTGAAACAGTGTTTCTGTCCTAATTGTGGTTCCACCTCAGAGACTTACAACAAATCACACCAGCCTATGAAATGTCATACTTCCTGGCACATGTCTCCTTGGCAGGACATGGAGAGCAGGTTCCCTAACCATTGCTGAGGCTTATGTAGTACATACTATGAACAGACAACATGATTCATATTGGTCACAGAAGCAGAGCAAAGGTCTCATCTTCAGACTAACCTTTGCCCTCACCAGTAATCGAGGCACTAGGCTGAAAATTAAATGCACAAAGTCACATGGGCTTTCATTTAAGGCCATGGGCCGCAGTAAGTAATAAGCCAATATTGGACAAAAAGTGATTTCCAGCATTATGTTGTCCCTTTCCAACCACATACACTTTTGGATAAACACAATATCTATTCATCTCTACATGCTGAAAGATTACATGTGTGTTTACAAATCATCTGTGGCAGTGAATAAAACCAAAATTAAAGGTACAAATGTAAAAATACCTTTACAAAGATTCTAAACTAGAGCACAGGAGAACAAGGGGTTTGCAGGTTGGTGAATAAGAATCCCCCCACATTCATCAAAGCATAATGTGAATACCACTATGTCCCTGAAAGAGGTGGCACTTCTTAGCTGAGAAGGGGGCCTCTTGATGAGTCCTGGGTCAGGTCCATTTTCTCATAACAGAGAAATGAATGAAGATACTTCCAAGAGCTGGGAAGAACCATAATTATTTCCAGCAGAAGTGAGAACGCAGAATACATTCTCCTGAGCACTCAGGGGTGGTGACCGATGCACACTCCTCAGGTGAGTCAGGTGTTAGAGATGAAATCTCTTCAGCGACAAAGAGACAGTGACATCATTTGGGTAGTAGGTCTGGGCATGTTAGAAAGTACAATGCAGCTCCTTCAAGTCTCACTTGTACCTCAGATTTATGAGGAATCTAGGAGAGTGTATGTTCCCAAAAAATGGGATTACATTCAAGGAAAGGGTCTTATAGAGCCCCTTAGTGTTCTTATAATAAGTGAGAAAAATAAACCATTTGCTGCACATTTATGGCTTTTCTCCAGTATGAACTCTGTGGTGTCTAGTGATGTGATACCTTACACTGAAATGCTTACCACATTGATTACATACATAAGGTTTTTCTCCAGTGTGAACTCTCTGGTGTTTAGTGAGGGAAGACCTTTGACTGAAGGACTTCCCACATTCACTGCACTCATATGGCTTTTCTCCAGTGTGAACTCTGTGGTCTAGTGAGGTTAGACTTTCTTCTGAAGGACTTCCCACAGTCACTGCATTTAAACCGCTTTTCTCTAATGTGAACTCTGTTGTGTTTAATGAGAGCAGGGCTTTCACTGAAGACCTTCCCACAATCAGTACACTCACAGGGCTTTTCTACAGTGTGAACTCTCCCATGTTCTAGGTGGTTAATGATTTGTCTGCACACTTTCCCACATTTATTAGACTCATTAATCATATCTCCAGAGCATAGACCTTTCTGATAAGCAACTTTCTGTTTCTGGCTGGCAGCTCTTTCACATTCAACCCACTGGTGATGTGTTTTTCAACGGAGACATTCCTGTGAACTCTCATTGTTACCGTGTGGCTCCTCAGTGTTAAGAGTGGCCTGGCGCTGGAGAAGCCCTGAGGTGGCTGGGGAGTCTACCCTACCTCAGTACTAGCTTCAGGCACCCCAGAGAAGTAGAACCAGCAAGTTGTCACAAGCGAAGCACTCTCCATATCTTCTTTCCAGGGCTTTTCTCCACAGACATCCTTCTGTTGCTGGAGAGGGTTTGCACTGAAACACAAGTCTCTCACACATGCATCACTTAAGAACACATTCTTCTCAAAGTATGCCACTTGTAACTCAGTCAGGTGCAAAATATCTTTTAACACCGAGAAGCATGGCTTGCACAGATGGGTCTTCTGGGTGGCTGCGGCTGTCTTGGAAGCCCTGACCTGAGAGTCTCCTACAGATACACTGTGCTCAGAATAGGCCTCCCCATCATCCATTTTATGCCAAGGACCTGAAAACAGAGGAATGATGTGGAAATGAATGTTGACTGTGGTGACAGAGGGAAGTCCCATTATAAAACTGTGTTGCACATAATACATTGGTCTCATGCAACTGACTGAAAGATGAACTAATAAGATGCAACTGTGAAGTTCTTGACCACTGAAGATCACAAAACAAGAGAGATTTCAACAGAAATAGAGCAAAAACATGCCAAGCACCACATGGAGGAGAAGCGGACTGTCCAGCTCATTCTGCTGCTAACAGCATTCAGTAGATCTTCACTACTGGTGACATGGGCAAGCTGTGCAGAAGGTTGGTTACATCTGATTCTTTTAAAAACAAGTAGCTGGTGTTTAAGGGGTAGTTAAGCATGTATGTGCTCCTTATAACACTTGCATAGGTCCATGTAGTAGTATACTGCAGAAAGAGTTGTGCAGAGGAATAGGTGATGTAAAAAGGACCAAAGGCAAAGACAGCCAAATCTAAGAAGTCACCAATGAAATGAGAAGTCAGCAAAGTGTCAAGTGTGGAAAAGAAAGTTATAAATAAGGTGTGGCCATTGAAACCTGCACGTAACACTGTTGTATAGGAGCACGTCCTCGGTATAAACTGAACACCATCGTTACATCATACCTCCACCCAGTTGCTCCTCAGCCAGTCTAAGCATCCTCTAGGACTATCCTGTACATTCACCCTGGAGAAATGCAGGGTTCTCCCTGAACCTCCTTTTCTAGACGTATGTAAAAACTAAATATTCTGAGTATCAATGAAAAGACAACAGAGGTGAGCAACCATCACTTGCCCATAGCATTAAGCTTGCAATAGTATCCAGGGAAGGTAATATTACAAACAATAATTGGAGGGTCTTACAAGAACAGCCCCTGGTTCATGTATGTAAAGAAGATAACTGACACAAGACCCTGTGTCAGTTATCTTCTTTACATACATGAACCAGGGGCTGTTCAAATATTGACAAGAAAGGTGCAGAATGGGAAGCCATGGATCTGGGTAGAGTCACCCTCCCTGGAGTGGAAGAGTAGGAGGGACCCATTAAGTGGTCTCTGAGACTGCTGACACCCAGACATTTCCTGCAGTTTCTGAGGCAACTGGTGTTAGGGAGGTTTATGGAATCTATTACTCAGGGCTCATTGCAAAGCTCGGCACTGGCAGCCATAGCCCATTTGACAAGACAGTGGGAGAAATTAGCTGAGCCCATCGTCTGGCTTTGAGAGATTGAGAGAGCTAAGTGTAGAGAATAAACAAGGAGTGGGCATCACCTCAGGACCCTAGGAGAGATGTGAAGGTCTTACCTATGAATGATACAAGTGCAAACACTTCCAGCATCACATCACTGTACAGACGTCTCTGAGTCTCATCAAGGATCTCCCACTCCTCCTGAGAGAAGGCAATGGCCACGTCCTCAAAGTTCATATCCTGTCATAATGGGCACAGAACATCCCATGATAAGATTCTCTCTTGAGATTCCAACTTTGCCATACTACCCACCATGCACATGCATATGCTTCCCTACTCCCCACATCAGAGAAGAAAGCAGCCCTTGGTCCCATTAAAGTCAATCTCTCCTTATATTCTTACTGATGCTGTGTCTTCCCACAATAATAAAGGCAGATGAAAGGATACAAGTTACCTGTGTTTCCATCCTCAAGTAGGAGTCACATTGCCCCTTTCAATAATAGCTGGTGTCAGGAACATAGGGTAGGAAGAGATGTTGCACATAATGGGAATGTGATGGATTTGACTCTGGTCTTGTCAGGAAATACCCATGTTGTCCTCCAAATTGTCCCTTTAAGACACCAAACAAAATAGTAATAATGCCCATTACACTTCTGACCCCAATCCCAGTTGGCTGAGGCCATCACTCTGCATTACCTGCTGCCCATAGTTCTTTGATCCACATTTGTCTCTCACAGCTTCATTCCCAAAGGCACAACTTCAATGGTAACACAAGTAAACTATGACAAGGACACGGTGTTTTCTAATCAGCTTCTTTCCCAAAATTCTAGTTCACCACCTCTGTAGTACATTTCTCTCTCACCCTTCTCTCTTCTCCTTTCCACATGCCGGTGGGGATTTTTAAGTGCAGGTGACACTGATGTCTGCTATCTCATTCCTAGTGTTCACTGGGTCAGCCCTCAACAGGAAATGGCAGGTGGGCACATATATGGCCTCTAAGCTCTACACTTGTCATGTAGCATCACAGCAACCCATCTTGTTAGAAATTGTCCTAAAATTCCTCATATCCTACCTAATAATAGGGAAATATGCAAATTGACCATACCTTCGCAATGCCAGCGATTGGCCAGGAGGCGTGGGGGACGGGATTCGGGGTGGCCGATTGGGATGGCGGGACGCTGAGCTCTCATCGCCAGCGGTGGCTCGAGCTCAGCATCTGCGCCATGGCTGTGCTGCAGCACAGAAGGGGCCTCTGGGGCAGCGAGCTCATGTCCCACCACGGACCATCAAAAGCGGGGGAACTGGGTGACTGTCTGCTCAGGCACCAGGCCTTCGCCGTGATGGAGGCTTCTGAAAGGCCGGGTGCACCAGCGGACAGGCACACAGCTCCCCTGCGATCGAAAGCAAAAGCGTGGGATCTGGGTGCCTGTCCACTCAGGCACCAGGCCTTTCAGAAGCCTCCGCTGCGCTGGAGGCTTCTGAAAGGCCTGGTGCACCAGCGATCAAAAGCAAAAGCTGGGGAGCTGGGTACCTGTCCGCTCAGGCCTGGTGCACCAGTGGACAGATATCCAGCTCCCCTGTGATTGAAAGCAAAAGCGTGGGATCTGGGTGCCTGTCCGCTCAGGCACCAGGCCTTTCAGAAGACTCCACCACGCCGAAGGCTTCTGAAAGGCCTGGTGCACCAACGGACAGGCACCCAGCTCCCCCATGATCGAAAGCGAAAGCGTGTAGGGGACCCTACACGTGCATGATTCAATCATGCACTGGGCCTCTAGTCATATCATAAAAACACCATGAGAGATGGACTCCCTTTTCATTCATTTGCACGTCATTGTTAGTGTCCGGCCACTTTGCTTTTAGTCCCAAGGACCACACTGATGTCATCATCCCCTGTGTGTGATTGTGCAGCTCAGCCTGGGTTCCCCACCTGCCACACTGACATAGATGGCACCTCCCATACTCTTCTCTGGGTCACTGTATGCTCTGCCCTCAAGAGAACCTTGGCTACTGTGAGAAGCGGTTATAGGGTTAAGCCTCGGACTGTCCTGCTAGCAAAGTCACAAACAAGTCCCAACCTTGGAAGGGCACAGTCCTCTAAGCATAATTAAGCTTGATCTTGTAACTGCTCCCTAGATCTTTCCTGGGTAGCTAGTGGGCTGTGGGAGGGGCAGCAAGTGCTGCCAAAACAAGTGAAACTTACAAGAACATTGTCAATTGCCTTGTTTGACCCTGACAATAAATAAAGCCTCAGCTTTGTAGTCTGGATCTGTTCTATGGCCTCAGGTAGGCACATAAAGATCCACCTAGACCCAGCTTTTTCTCTTTGTCTATCATTTCTCCATCCTTCACCACCTCCCTCAGCTCTCCGAACCCTTGGCTCTGCTGGCATGGCACTAGTGGAGTCCAACGTGGGGCTGAATGTGGAACAAGTGGTGCCCAACGCGGTGCTGAGTTCGGCCCAAGTGGCACTCAATCCGAACCTGAGTGTGAGGGAACTGCAGATCGTCAGGTGAAAGGACACTCCAGTGAAGCACATGCAAAAAGGAAGGTAAGGAGCGCAATTTAGTACTACCTAGGTGTAAAAACATGGGAAATTCAGGATTGCAGGGAAAGAACGTATGTGTATCCATGCTTAAGGCTATGCTCCAAGCAAGGGGCTGTTCTGTGAGGTATGAACAGCTTTTCGATTTTTTGGAAAACCTGCCCATGGTTTTAAATATAGAGGCATGGGAGAAGGTAGGAAAACAACTTAGCAATCATTATATAACTGAAGGTCCAGAGGAAATGCCTGCCTCTGCATTCTGTCTGTGGTCCCTGATTCGGGACTGCCTAGAGCCCACTCCAGAAGGGGAATGGAGGAATGTGGCAGGGAAATGCAAATCTTGGCCAAATTGGGTGATTAGTTATTACTTTGGAAAGCGAAAATGGAAAAAAAAAATTAGTATCTGTTGCTGAAACTTCCCCAAAGTAAGCAGGATGGGGCGGGGGAGGGAAACATGGGGCGATCCAATATGGAAGCCCACTCTCTTAGTATGCTAATTTAAAGTTTTCTTTTTTGCCATGAAAAAGTCTTAAAAATTTAGAAATGTGCCTGGAATTTCTGTGCTGGTGGGGAGAGAACCTAGCTGTAAGACAGAATACACGCATGGTCTAATTTCGGACATTTAGATTGTCTTAGGCTGGAATCTCTCTGCAAAAGCTATAGAAAATGAAAAACCCAGGACTGTTTTTTTTTTTCTTCTTTCCTGAAAAAAATGGCGAAAAAGTCTTCTCCAAAGGAATTCGAACAAATTCCTGCAACAGGATTCGCATTTCCATAATAAAGAGTAGTTTTCAAAATACTAATGAACCTTGTTAAAAAGTTAACTTCAAGAAAACCAGTAAATTCTCTGTTATAGAATTTATCCAAAGTAAATGCTTTAAAATAATTGGAATTGGATTTGAATCTCAAAAAATTGTTGAAATATAGATAAATAATGTATTAATTATAAAAATTCTAAATAGCTCAGGTAACTGGCTATGCCCTTTGTTAATGGAGGAAGAAGGGTAGTTTCCCAGTTCTTGCCATTCTCCTCTGCCCTTCCTTGTAAATGGTCTGCTGAGCTGCATCTAATTTGTTAATACCAAGTGGATGTTCTTTGATTTACTTGTATTTTCAATCAGGCTCAGGACGATGCACAATACTACTGCCTAATCGGCCACCATTTATTTATTTATTACCACTTTCTGATCCTTTCTGTTAAAACCAGCCAGAGTGACTTCCATACAGCCTGCAAATGCACAGGGCATGCTCCCTGCAGGCTCCCACCTGGAGCCTGCCAGCCCTTCACTTCCCCACTGACCAACGCTAGTTTCACCTTCCCCCATACTGCTGTTACCAATCACAGGTATCCTGGTTCATTCTTTGTGGACTGTCCTCCTCTAGATGCCAGTTCCCAAGGACAGGGGACTCTGCATTTACAGCATCTGAAACAGTTGGGCTCAACAGTATCTACAGCTTCACTCTTTACATGTGTCCCTTATGCCCACCCATGGCTGCTGACCCTCCATACAACCTGATTCAAGTCCTCATCCCTACAGCCTTCCCTCAGCCCACCCACTGCAGGAACCTGACCCATGAGATGGCAGAAAGACGTTCACAGGCATCCGAACTCTCTGCCCGTCAACAACACACCCCAGCAACACACTATTCCCCAGAATCCAGGAACTATCACCTAATTTCAGGTCTTCTATGCACAGGAAAAACTTAGGGATGGGGCACACCAACCACAACTCATCCTCCGAATGTGGAATTATATTGAGACCAAGCCTCTCCTTCTGGAAATGCTTCTCCCAGATACAGAAGAATGTTCTCACCATTGAAAATATACAGCACCATTTCCTGTAGCATCCATGCTACCTCCAGGACTGTCTGGGTAAGGGGGTGGGGAGATAAGTGCTTTATTTTTGATAAAATTAAAGTGCAAATAATCCCTAAAATGGAAAAAAGAGACTTAAACACCAGTGGGTCTCAGGGGTGTGAGTGGATTGGCTGGAGGCAGGACTCTCTAAAGGTGAACTGATTTGGGGGTCCAAAGTATCAAGGGGCTTCTCCCAGATACAGAAGTAGGTTCATTTGCAGCAGGCAGGTGCCTAGGGGGTGGGGAAAAGCAGTCTGGATGGAGATAGAAGAGCCCTGGCCAGCACATCTCAGGCAGACACAGAACCCAAATCCCTCCCAGGGCCTTGACTGGGCCTCCTCTCTTCCAAACCCTGGGACGGACACAGTGTGCCCAGCTACAGTGGGAACATCCCAGGCAAAGGCAGGGAAGAGTGAGGAAAGGTGGGCTGTGCAGGCAGAGGCCCCATCTCAGGGCACCAGAGTGAATGTTTGGATATTTTGGTAATCCTCATCTGAGGATATTTTAGAGATAGTGCAAGGGAAGCAGATGAAGAAGAGAGATATTGGGAGAGACATGAATATGAGAGAGAAAAAAAAATTAGATGCCTCCCACATCCCCATATGTGCTGGGATCAAACATGCAAACTGGAACCACAAAGTCAAGCAGCCTTTCTTTCAAGTCTTGGCTAGCAACACACTATAAGCCAATATTGGTCAAAGAGCAATTTTCTAGTATTATGCTGTCCCTCCTAAAGCACAGAAAGATTGGGATTCAAACAATATCTGTTAATTCTATGATGATAGATCATAATTGTGCTTGACAATCATCCCTGGAAGTGAAAATAACCAAAAAAATTAAGGTACTAAAGAAAAATATCTTTAATAAAAAAATCATAAACCACAACAGAGTACAGTAAGCAATTTGCAGATTGGTGAATTAGAAAGTAAAACAATCCATAAAAGCATAATTCAATAAAAAATCTCTTCAGCTATAAATGTATCAGGTAGTAGATCTGGGCATGTCCTTCAAGACTCACTTGTACTGGAAACACATGAGGAATATAGTACAGTGTATGTTCCATTAAAAGGGTTTAAATTCAGAAAAATAGGTCCCAAACAGTCCCATTCAGTGTTGTTATTCTAAGTGAATAAAACATTCCCTGCACATTTAACACTTCTCTCCAATGTGAACTCTCAGATGTGTTACAAGACTAGATTTTTGGCGAAAAGACTTCCCACATTCAGTACACTCATATGGCTTCTCTCCTCTCTGAAGTTTCAGATGTATAATAAGGTTAGACTTTTGCCAAAACCGGTTTGGCTCAGTGGATAGAGAATCGGCCTGTGGACTCAAGGGTCCCAGGTTCGATTCCGGTCAAGGGCATGTACCTTGGTTTCGGGCACATTCCCAGTAGGGGGTGTGCAAGAGGCAGCTGATCGATGTTTCTAACTCTCTATTTCTCTCTCTTCCTCTCTGTAAAAAATCAATAAAATATATTTTTAAAAAAAGGTTAGACTTTTGGCTAAAAGATTTCCCACATTCAGTATACTCAAATGGCTTCTCCCCAGTGTGAACTCTCTGGTGTTTAATGAGTGCACTTCTTTCACTGAAGGACTTCCCACATTCACTACAATCATATGGCATCTCTCCAGTGTGGACTTTCTTTTAAGGCCACGGGTCGCAATAAGTAATAAGCCAATATTGGACAGAAAGTGATTTCCGGACATTATACTGTCCCTTTCAAACCACATACACTTTTGGATAAACACAATATCTATTCATCTCTTCATTCTGAAAGATCACATTTGTGTTTGCAAATCATCTGTGGCAGTGATTAAACCAAAATCCAAGGTACAAATGTAAAAATGCCTTTAAAAAGATTGTAAACTAGAGCACAGGAGAACAAGCGGTTTGCAGGTTAGTGAATAAGAATCCCCCCAAATTTATCACAGCATAATGTGAGTACCACTATGTCCCTGAGACAGGTGGAACTTCTTAGCTGAGAAGGGGTGCTCTGGATGAATCCTGGGTCACGTTCACTTTCTCATCACAGAGAAATGAATGAAGATACTGCCAAGAGCTTGGAGGAACCATAATTAATTCCAGCAGAAGTGAGCACACAGAATACATTCCCCTGAGCACCCAGGGGTGGTGACCGATGCACACTCCTCGGGTGAGTCAGGTGTTACAGGTGAAATCTCTTCAGAGACAAAGAAACAGTGACATCATTTGGGTGGTAGGTCTGGGCATGTTAGCAAGTACAATGCAGCTCCTTCAAGTCTCACTTGTACCTCAGATTTATGAGGAATCTAGCAGAGTGTATGTTCCCATAACAGGGGTTTACATTGATGTAAAAGGTCTCATAGACCCTCAAGTTTTGTTTTTTAAAAATATATTTTATTGATTTTTTACAGGGAGGAAGAGAGAGGGATAGAGAGATAGAAACATCGATGAGAGAGAAACATCGATCAGCTTCCTATTGCACACCACCTACTGGGGTGTGCCTGCAACCAAGATACATGACCTTGACCGGAATCGAACCTGGGACCCTTCAGTCCCCAGGCCGACGCTCTATCCACTGAGCCAAACCGGTTTCGGGCTCCTTAAGTTTTCTTTTAAGTGAGAAAAATAAACCATTCCCTGCACCTTTATGGCTTATCTCCAGTATGAACTCTGTGGTGTCTAGTGAGGGCAGCCCTTTCACTGAAATACTTCCCACATTCACTACACTCATATGGATTTTCTCCAGTGTGAATTCTGTGGTATATAGTGAGGTGAGACCTTTAACTGAAGGACTTCCCACAGTCACTACACTCATATGGCTTTTCTCCAGTGTGAACTCTATGGTTTATGGTGAGGGCAGCCCTTTCCCTGAAATACTTCCCACATTCACTACACACAAAAGGCTTTTATCCAGGGTGAACTCTGTGGTGTCTAGTGAGGGCAGACCTCTGACTGAAGGACTTCCCACATTCACTACACTCATATGGCTTTTCTCCAGTGTGAACTCTGTGGTGTATAGTGAGGGAAGCCCTTTCACTGAAATGCTTCCCACATTCACTACACTCATATGGCTTTTCTCCACTGTGAACCCTGTCATGTATAGTGAGGGAAGCCCTTCACTGAAATGCTTCCCACAGTCACTACACTCATATGGCTTTTCTCCAGTGTGAACTCTCTGGTGTCTAGTGAGGGTAGACCTTTGAATGAAGGACTTCCCACAGTCACTGCACTTAAACTGCTTTTCTCTAATGTGAACTCTGTTGTGTTTAACGAGAGCAGGGATTTCACTGAAGACCTTCCCACAATCAGTACACTCACAGGGCTTTTCTACAGTGTGAACTCTACCTTGTTGTAGGTGGTTAAAGATTTGTCTGAACACTTTCCCACATTTATTAGACTTGTTAATCATTTCTCCAGAGCAGAGACCTTTCTGATAAGCAACTTTCTGTTTCTGGCTGGCAGCTGTTTCACATTCAACCCACTGGTGATGTCTTTTTACACGGAGACATTCCTGTGATATCTCAGTGTTACTATGTGGCTCCACAGTGTTCAGAGTAGCCTGGTGCTGGAGAAGCCCTGAGATATCTGGGGAGTCCACCCCAACCTCAGTACTAGCTTCAGGCACCCCAGAGAAGTAGAACCAGCAAGTTGTTACAAGCGAAGCTCTCTCCATATATTCTTTCCAGGGCTTCTCTCCACAGGCATCCTTCTGCTGCTGGTGAGGGTTTGCATTGAAACACAAGTCTCTCACACATGCATCACTTAAGAACACATTCTTCTCAAAGTATGCCACTTGTAACTCAGTCAGGTGCAAAATATCTTTTAACACTGAGAAGCACGGCTTACACAGATGGGTCCTCTGGGTGGCTGCGGCTGTCTTGGAAGCCCTGACCTGAGAGTCTCCTACAGATACACTGTGCTCAGAATAGGCCTCCGCATCATCCATTTTATGCCAAGGACCTGAAAACAGAGGAATGATGCGGAAATGAATGTTGACTGTGGTGACAGAGGGAAGTCCCATTATAAAACTGTGTTGCACATAACACATTGGTCTCATGCAATTGGCTGAAAATAAAAGACCTGAAAGATGAACTAATAAGATGCAACTGTGAAGTTCTTGACCACTGAAGATAAAAAAACAAGAGAGACTGCAACAGAAATAGAGCAAAACGTGGCAAGCACCACATGGAAGAGAACCGGACTGTGCAGCTCATTCTGCTGCTAACAGCATTCAGTAGATCTTCTCTGCTGGTGACATGGGCAAGCTGTGCAGAAGGTTGGTTACATCTCATTCGAAGTAAAATTCAATAAACAAGCAGCAGGTGTTTGTGGGTATTTAAGCATGTATGTGCTCCTTATAACACTTACATAGGTCCATGTTGTAGTATACTGCAGAAAGAGATGTACAAAGGAATAGGTGATATAAAAAGGACACAAAGGCGAAGGTAGACAATGCTAGGAAGTCACCAATGAAACTGGGACTCGAGTGATCTTCAGGGCCATACACATGGTCCAGCAGCAGCTCTCCCTGGCAACTGCCCTGGGTTATTTCTGCCCACAGCCACCTGCCCAGCTGCCACTGCTGCTCCCAGCCTTGACACCTGAGAGGAATATGAGCTCCTCAACCACATCAATTCTGAAACAGCCCAGACTCACCCCCTGGCTGGAAGGTGCGGAGACCACAAGGGGCCTGTCAAGAATCAGATCTACTCCTGGCCCCTTAGGTTTTAGTCTCAGGGAGCACAGATGTCATCATCGCTGTGGGATTGTGCAGCTCAGGGTGAGTTCCCCACCCTCCACCCTGACAGCAGGGGCACCTCCCACACTGTTCTCTGGGTCACTGCATGCTTGACCCTCATGAGGACCCTGGCTGCAGGTCACCATGGGTTCCCTGAGCTATTCTGGTGTTCACATGTGTGTGGACTGTCTGGGTGAATAAAACATGTGTGTTGATTTTAGAGAGAGAAATAGGGAGACAGAGAGAATCATTAATTTGTTGTTTCTGTACTTTTCTACAGTGGATTGGATTGGTCCTTCCTGGGGCAGAAATGTTTTTGCATGTGTCCTGACTGGAGATGGAACCTGCAATGTTGGTGTTATTGAGATGAAGCTCTGACCAACTGAGCTATCTGGACACGGCCTGACATATCTGGGATTTTACGTTAAGTAACCTACTAATGTACCTGCACGTAAATAGTTACAAGAACCACCATCATGGTAGATAATGATGGAAGGCTGGAATAGGATTCATGGAGTTTCATAAGTATTTTCCTCATATGGATAGATTTCAAATAAGCTATTTCAAAGGCAGAATGTGTCCGTGCATCAGTTATTTTATCTGCCAAGAAAGAAGCACTAAGGAGGGCAGGAGGAACTCTGTTTCAGGAATGCAGGCATAAATGGAAACATCAAAAGGGCATGTTTTTAAAATGTACATTTTAGCCCTCCTTGGTTTGGCTCAGTGGATAGAGTGTCAGCCCTAGGACTGAAGGGTTGCTGGTTGACTCCGGTCAAGTGTATGTACCTCCATTACAGAGTTCACCACAGGCACTGGTTAGCGTGCATACAGGAGGGAAAGCAGCTGCCAGGTGGCTCCCAACAACCTCTGTGAGCATCAGTGGGACGGATCTGGATCTCGGCATAGCAAGAGTGTCCCAGCGCCCACCAGGGTCCATGGCGTCTCAGCTCCCAACCATCCCCTCGGGACAGGTGCCAGACACAGGGCTCCCGGCTGGCGAGTGCTGCTGCAGAGGAGCAAGCCTCTCCTGATCAGGACTGACTGGGTGTGGGCCCGCAGGAGGTACAGTGGAAGCTGGGCAAGCGGGAGTGGCAGGCAGGAGCAGCAGGAGGCTGCTTTGAACTGCAGGTTTCAGCCCAATCCTTGCAGGCCACCCTGAGGGACCCCACCCATGCACGAATTCATACACTGGGCCTCTAGTTGTGTGTGTGTATATATATATATAAAGTTTTATATATATTTAAAGTTTTATATATATAAATTATATATGTTAAAACTTGTTTTAAATCAAGTACACATATATCAAACTTTAAAAAATGTTTAAAACTTCAGTTTCCAATAATTCAGCTGTTTAATTATGAATGTTCTTGAGCACATCCATTGCTACTGTATCAGTATGCTATAAATCTATTTATATGGAAGGCTAAGCAACCGCCCAACTTCCTCACAGGTAGCTATGACCTGCAATGACCACCAGGGGGCAGACGCTCAACACAGGAGCTGCCCAGTGAGTTGTGGTTACTTGACAGCAGTGGTTCACTAGTAATGCACCCCAGAAGCAGAGAGGAGGGAGCGTGATTCTGTGTTGTGTCACCCAAGAACTGCCCTCTCGAAATCCAGGACACCCCAGGGGAGGTCGGAGAGCCTGTTTCAGCCCAACCTCCACAGGCCAGGCCCTCGTTTTGAAAGGGAGGAGAGAAACAGCAATCATCTACCTCCTGCAGACCACTCCAGGGGTTTAGGAAGGCATGTGCCCTGCCCTGGAATCAAACCAGTGGTTGAGGGACCCCACGCATTACATAGATGCCCTTCAAGCCTCAGCACCGTCAGCCAAGGAGGGACGGTGAGAGGTTGGCACAAGGGAGTGTGGGGCCCTTCTCACCAAGTCCCGCCCCACCACATACTTTCGGTTTACTTTAATTTCAATGTGCACACATCCATGTACCTGGTCACCAGTAAAATATAATGATGTACTACTGAAATATCTTTTTTTAAAAATATATATATTTTATTGATTTTTCACAGAGAGGAAGGAAGAGGGATAGAGAGCTAGAAACATCGGTGAGAGAGAGACATCGACCAGCTGCCTCCTGCACACCCCCCACCGGGGTATGTGCCCGCAACCAATGTACATGCCCTTGACCGGAATCGAACCTGGGACCTTCCAGTCTGCAGACCGATGCTCCATCCACTGAGCCAAACCGGTTTTGGCTGAAATTTCTTTTTTTAAAAATATATATTTTATTGATTTATTACAGAGAGGAAGGGAGAGAGATAGAGAGTTAGAAACATCGATCAGCTGCCTCCTGCACGCCCCCTACTGGAGATGTGCCCACAACCAAGGTACATGCCCTTGACCAGAATCAAACCTGGGACCTTTCAGTCCACAGGCAGATGCTCTATCCACTGAGCCAAACCGGTTTCGGCAATGTACTACTGAAATATCTTATGTCCATGTTCAATGCCATCATTTTGACAGTTTGAATGTGGTGAAATTGTTAACTACTGCTAACCTAGACTTCACTTAACACTGGTGGAGGATGTTAATGCAGATGAAACTTTAAAGTGTATGGTACAAGTGGCCTATAAATAGTACATAGGGTAAAATTTGAGAAAAAGTATATATTTTTTTTAGAATTCAAAAGCAAGAATTCCATATGGCAAAGAAGTCACTAGAGTCATTGAGGAATGAGTGAAATTCTAACATATGTCTTAGAGCAGGAGTCCTCAAAGTTTTTTTTTTTTTTTTTAAATTTCTTTATTGATTAAGGTGTCACATATTTGTCCTCATCCCCCCATTCCCATCCCAACCCTCTCCCCACGCTTGCCCCAATCCCCTGTTGAACTTAACCATTGGATAGGCTTATATGCATGCATACAGGTCCTTTGGTTGAACTCTCCCCCTCCCCCCACCCTCCCCCTACCCTCCCCTATCCTCCCTCTGAGGCCCGATAGTCCAATCGATGCCTCCTTGCTTCTGGTTCTGTTCTTGTTCCTCAGTCTATGTTGTTCATCATTTCCCCTAGATGAGCGAGATCATATGTCACTAGATATATACTAATAAGAACTGAATGTGAGACGAGCAATAATAGTTATGCTGACAGGCAAATGAATCAATCTGTAGCGAGCTTCCCCCTGGACCAACAGTTCTTTTGAGACCCAATTTCAATGTCCAGTAGTTCCTTATGTGTACATGTCAGCACTGACCCCTCAGCTCTGGATGGTGGACAAATGGTGGTAATGGAGGTCCGACTCCCTCTGGTTTGGTCTCGGCCGAACCCAGGGGCACGGCGTCACCCGGACTAAGGGGCACGTGGCCTCACCCATACCCAAGGGGCGCGTGGTCTCACCCGGGCCTGGGACCCAGCCTCACCCGGATGGATCCAGGGGCGCACGGCCTCACCCGGACCCAGGATCTGGCTTCACCCGTACCCAGGGACGCTTGGCCTCTCCCAGACCCAGGGGCACGTGGCCTCACCCAGGCTTAGTTGCACAAGGCCTCACCTGGTTCCAGGGACACATGGTCTCTCCCGGACCCAGGGACGCTTGGCCTCTCCCAGACCCAGGGCCACTTGGGCTCACCCGGGCCTAGGTGCACAAGGCCTCATCCGGATCCAGGGACGCATGGTCTCACCCGGACCCAGGGAGGCTTAGCCTCTTCCAGACCCAGGGGCACGTGGCCTCACCCGGGCCTAGGTGCACGAGGCCTCATCCGGATCCAGGGACACATGGTCGCACCCGGACCCAGGGACGCTTGGCCTCTCCCAGACCCAGGGCCACTTGGGCTCACCCGGGCCTAGGTGCACGAGGCCTCATCCGGATCCAGGGACACATGGTCTCACCCGGACCCAGGGACGCTTGGCCTCTCCCAGACCCAGGGCCACTTGGGCTCACCCGGGCCGAGGTGCACGAGGCCTCACCCGGATCCAGGGACACATGGTCTCACCCGGATCCAGGGACGCTTGGCCTCTCCCAGACCCAGGGCCACTTGGGCTCACCCGGGCCTAGGTGCACGAGGCCTCACCCGGATCCTGGGACACATGGTCTCACCCGGACCCAGGGACGCTTGGCCTCTCCCAGACCCAGGGCCACTTGGGCTCACCCGGGCCTAGGTGCACGAGGCCTCACCCGGATCCAGGGACACATGGTCTCACCCGGACCCAGGGACGCTTGGCCTCTCCCAGACCCAGGGCCACTTGGGCTCACCCGGGCCTAGGTGCACGAGGCCTCACCCGGATCCTGGGACACATGGTCTCACCCGGACCCAGGGACGCTTGGCCTCTCCCAGACCCAGGGCCACTTGGGCTCACCCGGGCCTAGGTGCACGAGGCCTCACCCGGATCCAGGGACACACGGTCTCACCCGGACCCAGGGACGCTTGGCCTCTCCCAGACCCAGGGCCACTTGGGCTCACCCGGGCCTAGGTGCACGAGGCCTCACCCGGATCCAGGGACACATGGTCTCACCCGGACCCAGGGACGCTTGGCCTCTCCCAGACCCAGGGCCACTTGGGCTCACCCGGGCCTAGGTGCACGAGGCCTCATCCGGCTCCAGGGACACATGGTCGCACCCGGACCCAGGGACGCTTGGCCTCTCAGACCCCGGGGCACGTGACCTCACCCATGCCTAGGTGCACGAGGTCTCACCCGGATCCAGGGACTCACGGTCTCACCCGGACCCAGGGACGCCTGGCCTCCCCCAGACCCAGGGGCACGTGGCCTCACCCGGGCCTAGGCGCACGAGGCCTCACCCGGATCCAGGGACACACGGTCTCACCCGGACCCAGGGACGCCTGGCCTCCCCCAGACCCAGGGGCACGTGGCCTCACCTGGGCCTAGGTGCACGGGGCCCCACCCGGATCCAGGGACACATGGTCTCGCCCGGACCTAGGGGTGCGTGGCCTCTCTCAGACCCAGGGGCACTTGGCCTCACCTGGACCTAGGTGCACGGAGCCACCCGGACCCAGGGGCGCGTTACCTCTCTCAGACCCCTGGTCGCGTGGTCTCACCCGGATCCAGGGGTTCACGGCCTCACCCGTACTCGGGACCCAGCCTTACCCGGATCCAGGGGCCCACGGCCTCACCCGGACCCAGGGTTCAGATTCGCCCGGACCCAGGGGCACATGGCCTCACCCGAACCCGGAATCCAGCTTCACCTGGACCCAGGGGCGCGTGGCCTCACCCAAACCCAGGGGCGTGAGGCCTCACCTAGACCCAGAGGCGTGTGACCACATCTGAGCCCAGAGTCTCGCAGGCTCGCCTGGACTCGGGTCTCAGCGGGGTTTCGTCTTCTTGATCCCAATTCCTGTTGGTCAATTCCCTCTCAGCAATTCCTTCGGTCATTTTCTCAGAGCTCCAGGGCGGCTGCCGCAGAACTCGTTGGGCGGCGGGCTTGGCAAGGCTCCGGTGTGCCCGGTGCCCGGCGGTGGGCTGGTCCGGTGTCGCTGCGTCGGCCCTTGGGTCTGCAACGGTGGCCAGTCGCTGAGCGTGCGCACCTGGCCACTTCGGGGCATTGAGATTCTTGAAGGACTCAGAGGTCAGCAAGCACGGAGTCTCCCACCCCCTGTCTCCCAGGGGCTCGTCTGTCCGTGCTCGGCAGCGAGTGGAGCCGTCCCCTCAGCCGGAGACCGCCGGGGGAACTGCGCCGAGCACGTTCCAGGCCACCATTGTGTCGCCTGAGCCATAGTTCTTAAAGTGTGGACTTTGGGTCACCGGCATCAGCATCATCCTGTGTACCCCTCTCTTTTATTCTAGTTGTAGAGCATCTGCTCAGCCAGCCCCCCGGTCTTTCTGGCTGGTGTCTGCTCTGCTCTCCCGTCGTAGTCTCAATATTGTTGTGGTAGGCAACGATCAGGCTGCCGCCCTATGTCTCCATCTTGGTCCTCCTTTGTACAGTTAAGTCTTGATTGTTGTTGGTGTCACTGGGAGGAATTGTCCTCCAGGCCAATTGTCCGTGAGGACCCTCTTTGTCTATATAGGAAGAGTTGCTGTGCAGGAGACATGTTTGTGGGCCGGGTCTTGATGCAGCAATGCCTTGGCGCTCACTGAGTCTGCCTCTAGAATGCCTCCCTTATGCAAGTGATTGAAATCTGGTGTCATCTCCCACCAACCACTAGATGCCCTCGTTTCTGGGTCTCCAATGTAGTGTGGGTCAGCCACTACCTGAGGCACTCAGCAGGAAAAAGCTTCTGCTCAGCTTGGCTGGGGCGGAGCTACAGGGTGGAGCCTACAACCTTGGCTTCCTGTCAGCCCCGCCCTATGAGGCTCCTGTGTCTGTGTCCCTCTGTATTCCTTGCAAACACCTCTGAGAGAAACGCGCCCTGGAGTTTCGCCCACTGCCAAACAGTCCAGTCCCTCCCCTAATGAATCTGGACTCCCAGATTCTCGCCTGGAACTGGGTTTCAGTGTAGTTGGAACTGGGTCTCAGCGCAGTCTGGCGTCCCTGTCTCCTTCCCAGCAGGGCCACCCAGTGGCGCAGGCAAAAGTCCGTCCTCTGCGCACCTTCCAGTGCGCACGTCTGGAGCCGCCGCTTCTCTGTGCCTCCGCCACCACAGCCCAAATTCATTCCCCCAGCGTGCGCCTGGCTTCCCAGGGTTTCGCCCGGAACTGGGGTTCAGTGCAGTCGGAACTGGGGTTCAGCACGGTCCTGAGCTTATGTCTCCTTCCCGCTAGGGCAGTTCAGTGGCGCAGGCAACAGTCCGTCCTTTGCGCCCCTTCCCGTGCGCGCCTCTGGAGCTCTGCCTTCCCCCGCTCCTCTGTGCCTGCGCCCCACAGCCCAGATTCATTCCCCCAGCCTGCGCCTGGCTTCCCAGGGTTTCGCCCAGAACTGGCGCTCAGTGCAGTCGGAGCCGGCGCTTAGCGCACTCCGGAGCCTTTATCTCCTTCCTGCCAGTGAACGCCGGCCAGGCCGTCAGCCGCCCCTTCCTCTCCGGCTCCATCCTCCCTGCAGGCGCGCGTGCTCGTGTCTCCGCCAGTTTCTCCATACCTCAGGCTTTTACGGCTCCCCCAATTGTCCCCGTGGCCTTCTCCTTCCCCCCAGCTGTGGGCATTTCAGTCCGCCAGCTCTCCTGTGGTTCTGGACGATGTCCGTTCTGACCTCTAGTTGTGCCTTTGAAATTGTTGTGCCCGGCTGCAGGTTAGGTGTTTCACCTATGCCGCCATCTTGGTTTCTCCTCAGGAGTCCTCAAAGTTTTTAAACAGGGGGCCAGTTCACTGTCCCTCAGACTGTTGGAGGGCTGCACTATACTTTAAATAACAAATTTCTATGCACACTGCAAATATCTTATTTTGAAGTAAAACTAAAAATGGCAAAAACACCTGCATGTGGCCCACGGGCCGTAGTTTGAGGCCGCCTTTCATAGAGGCTTCACTATCCTTCCATTAGTTAGGTTAATAAATTAACTATAAAGTAGACAAAAAATCCTGAGCAGACATTTTAACAAAGGAGATAAAGACAATGTAAAGAAATGTGTAAGAAATGATCACCATCAAACATTTTTACAGAAATGAAATGAAAACAAAAGCAAGTTAACAATACTCGCTGATAGGGCTCGTATTTAAAAAGATTAACCTTCACATGTGCTGGCTGGGTTGCAGAAAAATGGAATGTTCATTACTGTGGGTGGGTCGGGAGGCAAAGTGATTGACCATTTTAGATCACAGTTCCCCAGATGTTAAAACATAACACATTCACTGACACTGGAACAGTTTGGTAAGTAACACATACCTGTAGAAAGAACCAACACAATATTCCCAACTGTTTTATTTATAAAACCCCAAACATAGAAATCACTGAATCCATAGGCAGCTCAATAGTTCAAGTGGTTACCCATAGAATACAATATTTCCTGGAAATAAATATTTACATAAACATTAGTGTCGAATCTCAAAATATCTGTGTAGCATGAAGGAAGCCAGTGTTTTTTAAAGAGAATACACCTTTTAGTACTAATAAAATTAAGAAAAATATGAACGACTCTATTGTACAGGAAGGTAAATCAGTGCCTGCATGGAGGACTGGGAGGCAGAAAGATTACAAAGGACTGGAGGTAAACACAGGGTGTGGCAAAGTAGTTTTAATGTTGTTGCTACTGAAAATAATACAATAATTAATAAAGAAGAACACAAAATATAAACTCTCCATGGCCACTGTGCCTCATTTTCTTGGGCGTGATCACATTAACGGAAAGCCACTGGTTTGATTTCAGGTCAGGGCACATGCCCAGGTTGTGGGCTTGATCCCCAGAGTTGGGGATGCAGGAGGCAGCTGATCAATGATTCTCTCTCATTGATCTCTCTCCCTTTCTCTCTCTCTCTCTGAAATCATAAAAGTATGTCATAGAAAAAACAACAACAAAAAAACTATTGCCATCAAATTCAATAGGAATGCTGACCACGTACAAAAGGCATCCTGGGACAGATGGCAGGGTTATCCTTCCTCTACCTTTGACTTCTTGCCTGTTGAGCAACTACATTATGTGAACACCTAGAGTGGCCAGGGAATACACAACACCATTAGATTATTCAGCCAATGATGTCAGCTACATGAAACAGTTTTGGAGGTCCTGAGAATGTCTGCACATAAATGCCACACAAGCCACAGGCTCCAGAACATCTGTGGCCTTATGTTCAGAAGAGGCACTTATCACCGAATTTCCTGGAGCCTTCCCCACTCACTATTGAACCAGTGTTTCAGTCCTAATTGTGCTTCCACCTCAGAGACTTACAACAAATGACACCAGCCTATGAAATGTCATACTTCCTGGCACATGTCTCCTTGGCAGGACATGGAGAGCAGGTTCCCTAAACATTGCTGAGGCTTATGTAGTACATACTGTGAACAGAGAACATGGTTCATATTGGTCACAGAAGCAGAGCAAAGGTCTCATCTACAGACTGACCTTTGCCCTCACCAATAATCGAGGCACTAGGCTGAAAATTAAATGCACAAAGTCACTTGGTCTTTCTTTTCAGGCCATGGGCCACAGTAAATAATAAGCCAATATTGGACAAAAAGTGATTTCTGACAGTATGTTGTCCCTTTCAAACCACATACACTTTTGGATAAACACAATATCTATTCATCTCTACATGCTGAAAGATCACATTTGTGTTTGGAAATCACCTGTGGCAGTGAATAAAACCAAAATGAAAGGTACAAATGTAAAAATACCTTTAAAAAGATTCCAAACTAGAGCACAGGAGAACAAGGGGTTTGCAGGTTGAATAAGAATCCCCCCCAATTTATCAAAGCATAATATGAGTACCACTATGTCCCTGAAAGAAGGGGCACTTCTTAGCTGAGAAGGGGTGCTCTGGATGAATCCTGGGTCAGGTCCATTTTCTAGTCACAGGGAAATGAATGAAGATACTGCCAAGAGCGTGGAGGAACCATAATTATTTCCAGCAGAAGTGATAACACAGAATACATTCCCCTGAGCACCCAGGGGTGGTGACCGATACACACTTCTCAGGTGAGTCAGGTGTTAGAGGTGAAATCTCTTCAGCGACAAAGAGACAGTGACCTCATTTGGGTGGTAGGTCTGGGCATGTTAGCAAGTACAATGCAGGTCCTTCAAGTCTCACTTGTACCTCAAATTTATGAGGAATCTAACAGAGTGTATGTTTCCATAAAAGGGATTTACATTCATGGAAAGGGTCTCATAGAGCCCCTTAGTGTTCTTATAATAAGTGAGAAAAATAAACCATTCCCTGCACATTTATGGATTTTCTCCAGTATGAACTCTGTGGTGTACAGTGAGGTTACACCTTTGACTAAAATGCTTCCCACATTCACTACACTCATAAGGCTTTTCTCCAGTGTGAACTCTGTGGTGTTTAGTGAGGGCACCCCTATCACTGAAATGCTTCCCACATTCACTACACCCATATGGCTTTTCTCCAGTGTGAACTCTGTGGTGTATAGTCAGGGCACCCCTGTCACTGAAATGCTTCCCACATTCATTGCACACAAATGGCTTTTCTCCAGTGTGAACTCTGTGGTGTACAATGAGGTTAGCCCTTTGACTAAAATGCTTCCCACATTCACTACACTCATACGGCTTTTCTCCAGTGTGAACTCTGTGGTGTATAGTGAGGGCACCCCTATCACTGAAATGCTTCCCACATTCACTACACTCATATGGCTTTACTCCAGTGTGAACTCTGTGGTGTATACTGAGGGCACCCCTGTCACTGAAATGCTTCCCACATTCACTGCACACAAATGGCTTTTCTCCAGTGTGAACTCTGTGGTGTACAGTGAGGTTAGCCTTTTGACTAAAATGCTTCCCACATTCACTACACTCATACGGCTTTTCTCCAGTGTGAACTCTGTGGTGCATAGTGAGGTGAGACCTTCGACTGAAATGCTTCCCACATTCACTACACTCATATGGCTTTTCTCCACTGTGAACTCTGTGGTGTTTAGTGAGATGACATCTTTGACTGAAGGACTTCCCACAGTCACTACACACATAAGGCTTTTCTCCAGTGTGAACTCTGTGGTGTCTAGTGAAGTCAGACCTTTTACTGAAGGATTTCCCACAGTCACTGCAGTTATACCGCTTTTCTCTAATGTGAACTCTGTTGTGTTTAATGAGATCATTGCTTTCTCTGGAGACCTTCCCACAATCAGTACACTCACAGGGCTTTTCTACAGTGTGAACTCTCCCATGTTGTAGGTGGTTAAAGATTTGTCTGAACACTTTCCCACATTTATTAGACTCATTAATCATATCTCCAGAGCTGAGACCTTTCTGATAAGCAACTTTTTGTTTCTGGCTGCCAGCTCTTTCACATTGAACCCACTTGTGATGTGTTTTTCCAATGAGACATTCCTGTGAACTCTCATTGTTACTGTGTGGCTCCTCAGTGTTCAGAGTGGCCTGGTGCTGGAGAAGCCCTGAGATGTCTGGGGAGTCCACCCCAACCTCAGTACTAGCTTCAGGCACCCCAGAGAAGTAGAACCAGCAAGTTGTTACAAGCGAAGCTCTCTCCATATCTTCTTTCCAGGCCTTCTCTCCACTGGCATCCTTCTGGTGCTGGTGAGGGTTTGTACTGAAACACAAGTCTCTCACACATGTATCACTTAAGAACACATTCTTCTCAAAGTATGCCACTTGTAACTCAGTCAGGTGCAAAATATCTTTTAACACTGAGAAGCACGGCTTACACAGATGGGTCCTCTGGGTGGCTGCGGCTGTCTTGGAAGCCCTGACCTGAGAGTCTCCTACAGATACACTGTGCTCAGAATAGGCCTCTCCATCATCCATTTTATGCCAAGGACCTGAAAACAGGAATGATGCGGAAATGAATGTTGACTGTGGGGACAGAGGGAAGTCCCATTATAAAACTGTGTTGCACATAATACATTGGTCTCATGCAACTGGCTGAAATAAAAGACATGAAATATGAACTAATAAGATGCAACTGTGAAGTTCTTGACTACTGAAGATCACAAAACAAGAGAGACTTCAACAGAAATAGAGCAAAACATGCCAAGCACCACATGAAAGAGAAGCGGACTGTGCAGCTCATTCTGCTGCTAACAGCATTCAGTAGATCTTCTCTGCTGGTGACATGGGCAAGCTATGCAGAAGGCTGGTTACATCTGATTCCAAATACAATTCAATAAACAAGTAGCTGGTGTTTCAGAGGTATTTAAGCATGAATGTGCTACTTATAACACTTACATAGGTCCATGTTGTAGTATACTGCCGAAAGAGATGTGCAGAGGAATATGTGATGTAAAAAGGACAGAAAGGCCAAGGTAGACAATGCTAGGAAGCCACCGATGAAATGACAAGTCAGCAAAATGTCAAGTGTGTAAAAGGTATAAATGAGGTGTGGCCATTGGAACCTGCATCAAACACTATTGGACAGGAGCAGGTTCCTGGTATAATCTGAACACCATCCTTACGTCATACTTCCCCCCAGTTGCCACTTAGCTGAGCTAAGTATCCTATATGACCATTCAGTACGTTCACCCTGGAGAAACCCAGGGTTCTTGCTGCACCTCCTTTTCTAGAAGTATGTACAAACTAAATATTCTGAATATGAATGAAAAGACAAGAGAACTGAGTAGCCATCACTTGCCCATAGCATTCAGCTTGCAATAGTATCCAGGGAAGGTAATATTACAAACAATAATTGGAGGGTCTTACAAGAACAGCCCCTGGTTCATGTATATAAAGAATATAACTGACACAGGGTCTTTATTGACAGGAAAGGTGCAGAATTGGAAGCACTGGATCTTGATAGAGTCACCCTCCCTGGAGTGGAAGAGCAGGAGGGACCCATTAAGCGTTCTTTAAGACTGCTGACACCCTGACACTTCCTGCAGTTTCTGAGGCAACTGGTGTCAGGTAGGTTTATGGAGTCTATTGCTCAAGGCTCTTTGCACAGCTCAGCACTGGCAGCCACAGCCCATTTGACAAGATAGTGGGGGAAAGTAGTTGAGCCCATGGTCTGGTTTTGAGAGAGAGAGAGAGAGTGCTAAGTCTGGAGAATAAATAAGGAGTGGGCATCACCTCAGGACACTAGGAGAGTTGTCGTCTTACCTATGAATGATACAAGTGCAAACACTTCCAGCATCACATCACAGTACAGATTTCTCTGAGCCTCATCAATGATCTCCCACTCCTCCTGAGAGAAGGCAATGGCCACGTCCTCAAAGTTCATATCCTGTCATAATGGGGACAGTACAGCCCATGATAAGATTCTCTCTTGAGATTCCAAGTTTGCCATACTACCCACCCTGCACATGCATATGATCTCCAGCCATAGGAGGGAGAGGGAGCCAGCGATCGAAGCAAGAGGGAGCCAGCCATTGGAGAGAGAGGGAGCCAGCCATTGGAGGGAGAGGGAGTCAGAGATTGGAGCGAGAGGGAGCCAGTGATCAGAGTGAGAGGGAGCCAGTGATTGGAGGGAGCTGGAGGGCCCCATAGGCTTTAGGACTGGGCAGGGGCAGAGCCGGAGATCGGTGTGAACTGAGTTTCTAATCTACTTGATATATGTACCTTTTCTGATTGCTCATTGGCTAAGCTCCCTGTATGCCACTGGTAATATTCTTAGTAACTTGGGTAATAAGAATCCAAAAAGGGGATCTAGGGTTTTTCCACTACACTCCTGGAGAAAAAAATTGTCCGCTGCTTGAGGGCTAAAAAATGTCATATCCTGCCCTAGCTGGATTGGCTCAGTGAATAATGCATTGGCCTGCCGACAGCAGGGTCTGGGTTCAATTCTGATCAAGGGCATGTACCTAGGTTGCAGGCTCCTCCCTGGCCAGGACCCAGGTCAGGGCTCATGCAGGAGGCAACCAATTAAAGTTTTCCTTTCACTTTGATGTTTCTCTCTGTCTCTCCCTTTGTCTTCCACATTCTCTAAAAATCAATGGAAACATATCCTCAGGTGAGGATTAAAAGAAAAAGAAAGAAATGTCATATGCTATGAAAGACACATCTTGAAAATGCCTAAAGAAAGTTGTCATTTTTTTCATGATGAAGGGACTGGAGTCCGTGTTGATGAAAACACCTTGGTGGTTGCGGTCGCAGTGGCTGGCGGTGGCTGCAGCAGCGGGGTGATGGGGCTGGTGCCTTCCCCTGATCAGCCCAGTTGCCTCCATATAGGGAGTGGACCTAAGCAGATGTAGGACATACCCTGAGCGCTTCCAGTATGTATGAGGGGGCAGGCTGGGCTGAGAGACATCCCATCCCGCCGCCCGTGCACGAATTTCGTTCACTGGGCCCCTAGTGGTAACTAAAAAATAAAAAGCATAAAGGACATACGTACATATAAGGGTAAATACTGGATTATACTTACCTTTTTGACTGTTGTTGGCTTGCACACTGGATGTTGCAAAGTGGGGAAAGACAGGCTTACACTAGGCTGCTGTGGGGAGGAGGTTTGAGAGGCAGAACCTGCAGAAGATGCATGTGATACTGGGTCAGGTGAGTCCGGAGAGGCAGAACGTGCAGAAGGTGCTGGAGATCCTGGGTCAGGTGAGTCCTGAGAAACAGAACCTGCAGAAGGTGCTGGAGATCCTGGGTCAGATGAGTCCGGAGAAGCAGAACTTGCAGAAGGTGCTGGAGATGCTGGGTCAGGTGAGTCTGGAGAAGCATATGAGGCAGAGGGTACATGATCTGTTGCAGGCCTCTCCACCTTCTTAAAATAATGTTCGAGGATAGTCTGGAGGGATACCTTCATCCTGTCCTCCCAAATCTCCTTGTAACATCGCAGGCTATCCATGACCCCTCTAGCAACCTTAGTGTACCTATCAATGTTGGGGTCCTGAGCCTCAAACCTTGCCAAGCCATCCTCTATCATGGCAAAGGCCCTCGCTAATTCCGTGCTTGTAAATCTCCTGGGCTCTGGGGTTGGTGTGTCTTCATCTTCAATGAACTGATTTTTCAGTTGAGTGAGGTCCTCGGCAGACAGCTCCTCTCCATGAGATGCCAGCAGCTCTGTGACATCATCAGCCTCCACCTCCAAATCAAGCTGCTTACTCAACTCAACAACATTCTTGATGACAACCTCAACTGAATCCTCAAAGCCATGGAAATCGTTCACAAACTGGGGACACAATTTTTTCCAAACACCATTCAAGTTCGTCTGCTTAACTTCATCCCAAGAATCAGAAATGTTTTTTACAGCAGCAAGAACATTATAAGATTTCCAAAAGTCCTTGAGAGTCAACTCTTTATCCTTCTCCATTGCCCTAAAAGCCATAGCAAATGTCCTTCGGAGGTAGTAGGCCTTGAAAGAGGCAATGACACCTTGGCCCATAGGCTGTAAAAGGGAGGTGCTGTTAGGTGGAAGGTAAGCCACCTTGATATTTGGATGAATGTCATTCAAATCAGCAGGGTGACAAGGGGCACTGTCCAGCACTAGCAACACCTTAAAGGGCAACCCCCTTGAAGCACAGTAGTCCTTGACTTCTGGCACAAAATGGTTGGTGAACCAGTCCTCAAATACGCTGAGTGTCACCCATGCCTTCTTGTTAGATTTCCAGATGACAGGTAGTTGACCCTTCCATATGCCCTTGTTTGCCCTTGGATTCTCGGCCAGACACACCAAGGGCTTCAGCTTGAAGTCACCAGCAGCATTAGCCCCAAGTAGCAAACTCAATCTCTTCTTGCTGGCTTTATGGCCTGATGCTGTCTTCTCCTTGGCAATGTACTTACGTGTAGGCATATGCTTCCAGAACAAGCCTGTCTCATGCACATGAAACACTTGTTTATCACAGTAACCCCCCTCCCTAATGATCTCAGCCAACGCACTAGGAAAATCACCTGCTGCTTTAGCATCATCACTAGCAGCTTCCCCTGGCAGTTTAAGATTATGCAAATTAGCACGATCCTTAAAACCCATAAACCAACCTTTGCTAGCCACAAACTCTTCACTTTCACTCCCTTCCTTCTTTTCTTTTTTCAAGGCCTCAAACAATCTTTTAGCCTTCTCCTGAATCAACATCTGGCTAACTGGGATACGCCGTCGATGCTGCTCATCCAGCCAAAGCACTAATAATCTTTCCATCTCAATAATGAGACCACTACGCTGCTCTGTAACCACAGTTGATTTCATAGGAGCAGATCCTTTCACATGTTCAAGTATACGGTTTTGATTGTTGATGATTGTCGAGACAGTTGTAGGAGTTTGGCCAAGGAAACGGTCAATGTTCGTAGGTGTTTCGCCCTTTTCCAAGCGTCTTCTTATGTCTACTTTCACTTCCATTGTGAGGGCTTTCCTTCTTTTTGTAGCACTGCCATCAGAAGAATCTACCTTATGCTTAGAACCCATAAGGAAGGGCAAAAAGTGTTCAAAATAATAATACAAACAAAAGAGAGCGAATAAAGCACAATCCAAAACGGCTTATAAACGGCGACTGAATGACAGTGTCTTCCTTGTATAGCGCCGCGTGATGACTTATTCATCCACTCTGCTGGTCACCTAGTTCCCTGGCGAAATTCGTGCAAACGCCTTACATCGAATGACAGAACTTTTTTTTATAAGTAAATTGCAGAAGGCGACAAAACCACAAAACGATGTATGTTGAGTCCGAAGTAAAAAGAGGACTGTCTGGAGAGAGAAAGAGAGAGAGAGAGAGAGAGAGAGAGAGAGAGAGAGAGAGAGAGAGAGAGAGAGAGATATCTATTTTTTGTTCCATTAATTTTATACATTGTTTGATTAACTCTTGTAATTGATGTGACCAGGGTTGGAACTTGCAACCTTCCGACATTGAAATTATTCGCTGACCCACTTAGCGGTTTGGCGTCAGTCAGACATATGTGACATTTTAAGTAACAACCCAATAATGTACCTGAGAACAGATAGATACCAAAACCATGATGATGACTTAGATAGTGGTGGAAGGCTAGAATAGCATTCATGGGATTTCAAAAGTGTCTTTTTTCTAAGGAAATATTTAAAGTAAGCTATATCACTGTGAGACTGTATTAATGTGTCAATTATTTTATAGGCCGTTAATGAAGCTCTGATAAGGTCAGTAGGAACTTGGTATCAGCAATGCAGGCATGCAGGGAAACACCAAAATGTATTTTTTTAAATGTCCATTTTAAATAAATTCTACTTAAATCAATCTTTAAAAAAGGTTTAATCTTGATGATTCCCAATAATTTTACTGTTTTATTGTGAAAATTTTTGAACATATTTGGTGCTTCTGAATCAGCATATTGAAAATAAAATATAGGGGTGAGGGCATGTATCGGTGTGCGGTGGGGGGGAGAAATGGTAAGATATGTACACATATAATACCTCAATAAAAAAAATTTTAAAAATAAATAAAAGCAGAAGTGCCTTGCCCCCACCCCCAAAAAAATAAATAAAAATAAAATAAAATATAATGATGTACTACTGTAATATATTATCATGTCCATGTTCAAAATAATCATTTTGGCTGTTTGAACCTCACAAGGATGAGAGCATTTACATCATGGATATTAATAAAGATTACAAACTTCCCATAATCAGTACACGCATATAGCTTTTCTCCAGTGTGAACTCTCCTGTGGATAAGGAGGTGATTATTGTGGGTAAAAGATTTCCCACATTCACTACACTCATAAGGTTTTACACCACTGTGAACTCTCCGGTGTGGAGTGATGGTACTGCTGTGACTGAAGGACATCATGCAATCACGACACTCATACAGCTTTTCTCCAGTGTGGACTTTGTTGTGGAATGAGTTTGGAGCTCAGGATGATGGACATCCCATGATCACTACACTCCTATGGCTTTTCTACAGTGTAAATACTTCTATGATGAATGAGGTTAAAGATTTCTCTGAAAGATTTCCCACATTTTTTACACTTATAATTCACTTCATAAAGGTCAGGCTACTGAAGATCACAAAACAAGGAAGACCTCAAACGAAATAACACACACATGGCAAGCACCACATGGAAGAGAAGCAGGATTGTCAGTTCATTCTTCTGCTAACAGTGTTCAGCAAGGTTTGCCTGCTCCTGACATCGAAAGCTGTGCTGAAATATGATTATTCTCATTGCAAGTAATCTCTCTCTCTCTCTCTGAATATCTATCTCTATCTTATCTCTATCTCTATCTCTATATATATATACACAAGGGTAATATGCAAAGTGTCCCCTTGGGAGTTCAACCAGGAGAACAATTGCTCTCAATGACGTGCGCTGACCACCAGAGGACAGTGCGGAACATGATAGGTGACCAATGGTAGCAGCAGGGCGCTGAGGGAGCGAGGACAGGAGGAGGTGGGCAGGTGGGGGGAACCATGCCGTGGCAGTACACGTGCAGTGAGGGATGGAGGAGGTGGGGTGGCAGGGAATCTGACTGGCCCTGATCGCTGGCCAGGCCTAGGGACCCCATGAACAAATTTCATGCGCCACGCCTCTAGTATTCAATAAATTAGTAGCTGGTGTTAAAGATCTATTTAAGCTCGTATGTACATCTCATAACACATGTACAGGTCAATGTTAGAGAATACTGAAGATGGAGCAATGCAGAGGAACAGGTGATGCAAAAAGGCCACACAGGTGAAGGTAGTCAAAGGCCAGGAGGTCACAGGTGAAATGACAAGTCAGCACAGTGTCAAGTATGGCAGAGAAAAGGAAGAAATGTGCTATTGCTCATGCTATTTGCGCCACGTAAACACCGTTGGAAATAAGCAGGTGGTGAGTATGATCTAAACACCACCCTTATACCATATCTCACCCACATGTTCAACTCAACATGGCTAGGCCTCTTCTGAGACCATCCTGCATGTTCACCCAGTAAAATAAATCAGGGTTCATCCTGCATATTCCTCTATACAAGTATGTACAACAGAAATATTCCAAGTATTAATGAAATATGACAGAGATGGGCAGCCAGCACTGGCCTAGAGCCATTCGGCTTGCAATCGTATTTAAGGAAGATAATATTACAAACAACGGAAGTGTGATCTTTTAAGAACAGCTCAAGGTTCATGTAAGTAAAGACCATAACCTGACACAGGCAGTCACCAAGGACCTTTGCCTAGAGGAAGGAGGTAGAAATGGAAGCCATGGATCTGGACATAGTCACCCTGCCAGGGAGAGGAATAGCAGGTGGGACCCATTAAGTTGTCTGTAAGACTCCTGACTCCCAGACATCTGCTGCACTGTATGAGGCAATGTTTGTGGAGTCCTTCGCTCAGGGCTCTCCACAGACCTCACCCATGGCAGCCACAGCACATTTGACAGGACAGTGGGGTAAATGAGCAGAGCCCATGGTCTGGCTGTAGAAGAGTGAAAGCTACATCAGAGGAATAAAGGATGAGAGAACATCATCCCAGGACACTGGGAGAATGTGAAGGTCTTACCTACAGATGACACAAATGCAAACACTTCCAGCATCACATTGCAGTACAGAAGTCTCTGTGGCTCACTAAGAAGTCTCCATTCCTCCTGAGAGAAGACAATGGCCACATCCTCAAAGTTCATATACAATTATAATGGGGACAGTACAGCCCACGATCAGATTCACTGCTAAGGTTCTAACTCTGTCATATTGCCATCCTCCACATCAATCTGCTCTCTCCACTCCACACACCAGAGAAGATACCAGGGCTTCATACCATGAAAGTCACTGTCATGTTATATTTCTACTGCCAATTTGTCTTCCCACAATAAAGGCAGTTGAGCACATAGAAGATAACTGAGCTCTGGGATTCACATGTACACCACACTTCCTCTTGACAGTAGAGTGGGTGTCAAGAACATAGGGTAGGAAGAGATGTTGGCCATACAGGGAGTATGAGTGATTTGATACGGGTCTTATCAGGCAATACTTGTGTAGTCCCTCAGATTGTTCCTCAAAGACATCAAATATATTTCGTCAAACTTCACCTTTACAACTACAATCCCAGAGTGCTGAGGCCATAGCTCTGTATTACCTGCTGCACAGAGTTCTTTGAACAACACTTCTCTCACACAGCTTCTTTCCCAGAGGCACAACTTCAAAGGTAACACAAATTTGCATTGGTGAGGACTGGTTGTTTCTTAATCACCTTATTTTCCAAATTTATACATTACCATCTCCATAATCCATTTCTCTCTTACCCTTCTCCCTTACCCATGCCCATGGAGAATTTCAAGCCTGGGGAACACTGAGGTATAATATCTCATTCCTAACCATCACTGTGTCACCCCCAACTACAAAAGGCAGGTGAGTAATAAATGTCATCCAAGCCCTGAACATGGCAGGTAGCACCAAACCATCACACTTTCCAGGCATTATCCAAAAATCACCCTTATTTTATCGTCCTGACTCCACCAGAAATGGACTCTCCATACTTTCACTCTTATGTCAATGTCACGGTGCTCTGGCCATGCAGTCACACTCCCTCTCCAAGTGCTCATCACTCTTCCTGCCACACCTCTCTCACACCTACACTGCTACAGTCCCGCCCCCTATAATTATCTCCTCACCTTCTTACTTATTACTCAGCATGTGTGGTCCAGAGAATGCTTGCCTAATTCAAACAGAAGCAAGTACTGCCAAGACGCTGATAGTCCACACTCACAGAGGCATCCTTGCATCCTGCTATGAAGGCCTCTCTCCATGACTGTTTTTCCCTTAAATCTAACCTATGTAGAACCATAGTCAGATCTCAGATACTCAGACCTCCCCTCCCCTGGTGCTGCAGGTTTCAATGGGGTCAGGCTGAAAGAACTCTGCAAGCAGAGAGGATTCTGGGAGGCAAGGAGCCCCCACCCACCCTGATGGTGCTTAACATCCTCAGACACACCCTGCACAGCAAGGACGCTGCCTCCCAGGCCTCCTCCTACTCACCACCAGTGAGCTGAAGACTTGTGCGTTCTGGAAGAAACTGAAGAGTTCAAAATGCCCTCCAGGAGGAGGAAAGAGGAAGTCCCGCCCTAACCAGATGCATTGACAGGAATGTACTTTAGCTCCGCCTTCATGGTCGCATTTCTTTCTGGGTAATGTAGTATTTTTAAACACTAAGGGGAGAGTTAGCATCCCAGCCAATGACATTGGTGAATAAAGGTGATGTGGTTTCAGCAAGTGGCCCTGGGGAAGGGTAAGATTGAGCCAGAGCCCTGGTTAACTGGAACAGACTGTAAGACCTCCCAGGAGAGGGGTGTGGGGAGGACTGGGAGATCCCCTAAAGAATATATGCACAGGCTAAAATGGGAGACACCTATAATACTATCAACGATCAAAAAGACATATTAAATTTTTAAAAAATATATAATATAGCCCAGCTGGTATGGCTCAATGGTTGAGCACTGATCTATGATCCATGAGGTCCTGGTTCTCTTCCTGGTTAGGGAACATATAAATAGGGAAAATTCCTCCAGGGTGGGGCCCAGAATTTGAGAGACATTTTCCTCTGAACCCGCACGTAATAAATGTAACTCCATATATTCTGTTCACCATATTCACTTGTAAGCCTCCCAATACAATTTTCATATAAATAGTTCTGTAATTTTATGTTCCCTTAAATTTGGTATGTGAATAGATGTTTAAGGACATATAATCTCTCTAAGTATTGCTTGGTTCTTCTCCATTTTTCTGTAATAGTACCGGCTCCTTCCTGGGCCCTCAGCCTGAAGCAGGGCCTTGCTTCTTCCCTCATCAGAAGTGCAGGGGCAGGTGTTCGGCCCCCCTCAGGACCACGGTCCCTTCACCAGGGACATATTTCATCGCCTTTTATAGAACTCATCTTGCTCAGGGGCTGCTGTTGTGGGTGTTAGATTTTCCGGGGCAATGAAGAAAGTGACGAGGGCTGGGCCCTCCCTGATTTAGCTGAGACGCTTCAACCACCAATATTGGTCCCACGCATGGCTTCTGCCATTGGTTCTCTCCCCCAGAGTCCGGAGACCACAGAAAAAAGACATCCTGTTCCAGAAAATTCAGATGCAAATAGAGCCCCGAATGGCCCCACCCAGGACTCTGACCAGGGAAGACAGGGAGCAGATCCGGTATTTACATGAAGAATTTCCAGAGTCCTGGTCAGTTCCCAGATTGGCTGAAGGCTTGGATATCAGCAGCAATGTGATCAGAAGGGTTTTAAAAAGCAAGTTTGTGCCCACATTGGAGAAGAAACAGAAGCAGGATGAAAAGGTCCTTCTAAAAGCTGGGCCTGCCCACTCGCTCCACCAGCTTGCAGGCCCTGGGGAAGCCTGGGAGCTGCTTTCTGCAGGCCGCCCTGTGTCAGGAGGTAACACCTCATCCCAAGGCCATGATCAAAGCACAGCTTTGAGGGTGACAGAACCGAATACTCAGCGTACAAACACAACAAGGAGACAGAAGGGAAGGAATAAAGGATTCCAGAGCCTGGAGAAGGAAAGCTTTGTGCCTGTTGCTGCAGCCCAAGGTCAGCACAGAGAGCTGCAGAAGTACTTCACCAGTGGTTGTGAGGACGCCAGAGGCTCTGACAGTGATGGATTGCCAAGTGCAAAGTAGCTGGCAGCATTGAACGCAAGAGAACTGGGTGAGCAGAACTTGAGCAGCAAGGAAGTACAGAGGGGGCGAGAGTTCTTTGACGACAATGGGAACTTCCAGTACAGAATTTGAACTGGAGCCTGGCTGGTGGAGGTGTCATGTAAAATACACCTGAGCGAGAATATTGGAGCTGCTTGGATTTCTGTGTGTGGATTGTCCACCTTGGAAATGATGAGCCTGAAAATGGAAGGAACCGCTTGGATATCAATCTGACAAGGGACAGTGAACTTCACAGGGCAGATGTGTATGCGGGCAGCGTGAATAACAGGCTGGGTGTAGTCTAGTTCCCGGAGCACGGCTCCTGGTCTGACCATGTGGATATTCAGTACTTACCCTTCTTGCTTAGGCTTTCTATGTATCGAAACCAGCCTGTGTCACATATGTTAGGAGTTTATTGTCTTTACAATATGTGTACGGGAGGAATTGAAAAGTGTTCCTTCTGACATCAGTTACTTCTTGATTAATGAACACTAACAGTTCTGGAGCTGCTTAGTCAATTGGTTGCATTCATTTTGTGCAAAGTAAAGTGAAATGCAGCAAAGAAATAAGTTTATACATATATGCATAGTCCATGGACATAGACAATAATGTGCTGAGTGCTTCGAAATGGGGGCGGCCGGGGAGAGGAGGCAAAGGGGGATGAGCATGGGAAAATTGTGTCTATTTGTAATAGAGCCAACAGTAAAAAACGTAGTTTGCTCACATGGCATGTCTCAGTGGTTGGGCATGGACCCATGAAACAACGTATCTCTAGTTGGATTTCAAATCATGGCACTTGCCTAGGTTGGGGAGCTCCATCCCTGAAGGGGGCATGCAGGAGAGAGCTGATCAATGATTCTCTGTCATCATTGATGTTTCTGTCTCCCTCTCTCTAAAAAATCAATAAAGAAAGAAGAGTGTTAAAATTGATTTGATTGAACAACACCAATTTGAGTGAAGACCATCACGTTTTCTCCCAAGTCCTCCAAGCAAAACCATGCCTTGGTCTGTTGTGTAGAAGATGTCCCAGTCACACCTGTGTTCAGGAACAGGAAGCAGCTGGAGCAGGTCGTCCTCACCTTGGTCTGTAGTGTTAGAGTTCATTGCTTCATGTTCAAAAAGATTTCACTGCACAAGGTCAGAAGATTTTGAGTGTACATTAATTGAAACTGGGGATAATGAAAAAACGTAGGCCTTAGGATAGAACAGGAAGCAGCAGAGAGATAGAACAGGATACAGCAGGCTCCTTTGACTCTAGAAACATTGTGGGAAATAAATGAGCCAAAGCGAGGCTGCTGGTAGCTCACTGGGCATTCAGAGTAAAGGAGGCCTTGAGCGCAGATTCAGGGGTTAGGCCAGAATGAGCTGCCACTGATCATTGCTACCCTGGTTGCAGGTTGTGTAGAATCCCTGAAAATCTTAAGAAACCCGGGAAAGTGTGGTTCAGTGGTTGAGTGTTAACGTATGACCCAACCGGTTACTGATCAATTCCTGGTCAGGACACATGCTCAGGTGGTGGACTGGATTCATATTGTGGTGCATGCAGGGTGCAGCCTATCAGTGATTCTCTCTCATCATTCATCTTTCTCTCTCTCTCTATTCCCCCTCCCTTCCTCATTGAAATCAATAAAAATATAGTTTCGAATGTATATTTTAAATCAATTTTACTTACATCAAAGTTCAAAAAATGATTAAAACTTGCCACTTTCCATTATTTTACTATTTTATCATGAATTTTCTTGAGTATATTTGTATCTAATGCATCAGCATATTTGTGATAAAATATAATGAGGTGCTACTGAGATATCTAGCAGGCCTATGTTCAGTGCCAACATTTTATCATTTTGAAACTAATCCTGATGAGAGTATTTACCACCAGGAATAAATGGTGGAGAATATTATCAACATAGATTGAACTTAAAAGTTTATCATGCAAGTGGGCATTAAATTGTGCATAAGATAAAATTTGAGAAAAACAATTTTCCTTCCAGTATTCAAAACATACTGTATAGTTCCAAATGGAAAAGAAACCAATTGAGTCCTTAAGGAATGTGTTAAGTGAATAGAGATGTCTTAGATGCTGAACTGCCCTCCTATTGGTTAAATCCTAAATTCATTTGAAAAATTGAAAAAGTGAGAGCTCAGCGTGCCTTTGAGCCTGGCGACTTCCCATTGATCAGATCCTAGGTCTTGCCTCACAGCATGGCCCCCAAATGCCAGTCCTAGCTCCCACCTCAAACAAAGAAACACAAACTGGCTCCAGCCCCCAAGCAGGAGAAGACGCCTACCCCTCTGGAAATGCCGAATGGAGAAAAGAACAGCAAGAAGCGATTGAACATATTGGCGAAGTACAAAATGAAATAGACAGGTCAATGAATAAGACAGTGAGGAGATTTTGAAAGTAGAACAGAAATATAACAAACTCCGCCAACCATTTTTTCAGAAGAGGTCAGAATTGATCGCCAAAGTCCCAAATTTTGGGGTAACATTTGTCAACCATCCAGAAGTGTCTGCACTACTTGGGGAAGAGAATGAAGAGGCGCTGCATTATTGCAAGAGTTGAAGTGAGACTATTTGAAGATATTAAATCAGGTTACAGAATAGATTTTTATTTTGATGAAAATCCTTACTTTGAAAATAAAGTTCTCTCCAAAGAGTTTCATCTGAATGAGAGTGGTGATCTATCTTCAAAGTCCACTGACATCAAATGGAAATCTGAATAGCATTTGACGAAACGTTCAAGTCAAACACAGAATAAAGCCTGCAGGAAGAGACAGCGTGAGGAACCAGAGAGCTTCTGTACCTGGCTTACTGACCATTCTGATGCAGGTGCAGATGAGTTAGGGGAAGTCATCAAAGATGACATTTGGTCAAATCCTTTACAGTACTACTTGGTTCCTGACATGGATGAAGAAGAGGAAGGAGAAGATGATGATGCATGCACGATTTCATACACTGGGCCTCTCTCTCTCTCTCTCTCTCTCTCTATATATATATATATATATATACACACACATATACATTTAAATGATTTAAAACAAGCCTTAATATATATATTAAGGCTTGTTTTAAATCAGTTACATATATATCACACTTTGAAAAATGTTTAAAACTTACGTTTCCAATAATTCAGCTGTTTAATTATGAATTTCTTGAGCACATTCATTGCTACTGTATCAGTATGCTAAAAATATCTTTATATGAAAGGCTAAGCAACCGCCAAATGCCCTCAGATACCTATGACCTGCAATGATCACCAGGTTTCAGACGCTCAACACAGGAGCTGCCCAGTGAGTTATGGTTACTTGACAGCAGTGGTTCACAGGTAAAGCACCCCAGAATCAGAGAGGAGGGAGCCTGATTCTGGGTTGTGTCACCCAAGAACTGCCCTCTCGAAATTCAGGACACCTTGGGGGATGGTAGAGAGCCTGTTTCAGCCCAATCTCCACAGGCCCAGCACTCTTTTTGAAAGGCAGAAGGAGAGAAACAGCAATCATCTACCTCCTGCACGACCACTCCAGGGGATTCAGGAAGGCATGTGCTCTGCCCTGGAATCAAACCAGTGGCTGAGGGACCCCACCCATTACACAGATGCCCTTCAAGCCCCAGGTGCCGCAGGCCAAGGAGAGATTGTGAGAGGTTGGCACTAGGGTGTGTGGGGCCGATCTCACCAAGTCCCGCCTCACCACACACTTTCGGATTAATTTCATTTCAATGTGCACGCATTTATATACATGGTCACTAGTAAAATATAATGATGTACTAATGAAATATCTTATGTCCATGTGGAATGCCATCATTTTGACAGTTTGAATGTGGTGAAATTGTCAACTACTGCTAACCTAGACTTCACTTACTGTATTATTAAATCCTTAGACTTAAAGAACACTGGTGCAGGATGTTAACAATGCAGATGAAACTTTTAAGTGTATGCTACAAGTGGGCTATAAATAGTACATAGGGTAAAAATTGATAAAAAAATATATATTGTTTTTAGAATTCAAAAGCAAGAATTCCACATGGCAAAGAAGTCAGTAGAGTCATTGAGGAATGAGTGAAATTCAAACATATGTCTTAGAGGCTGCACTATCCTCCACTTGGTTAGGATAATAAATTAACTTTAGACAAAAATCCTGAGCAGACATTTTAACAAAGGAGATAAAGACAATGTAAAGAAATGCATAAGAAATGATCACCATCAAACAATTTAACAGAAATGGAATGAAAACAAAAGCAAGTTAACAATACTCGCTGATAGGGCTAGTATTTAAAAAGATTAACCTTCACATGTGCTGGCAGGGTTGCAGAAAAATGGAATTTTCATTACTATTGGTGGGTCGGGAGGCATAGTGATTGACCATTTTAGATCACAGTTCCCCAGATGTTAAAATATAACACATTCACTGACACTGGAACAGTTTGGTAAGTGACACATACACCTGCAGAAAAAACACCACACAATATTCCCAACTGTTTTATTTATAAAACCCCAAAGTAGAAATCACTGAAACCACAGGCAACTCAATAGCTAAAGTGGTTCCAGTAGAATAGAATATTTCCTGGAAATAAATATTTACATAAACATTAGTGTCGAATTTCAAAATATCTGTGTAGCATGAAGGAAGCCAGTGTTTCTTAAAGAGAATACAGTTTTTAGTACCAATAATATTATGAATAATATGAATGTATCTATTGTACAGGAAGGTAAATCAATGGTTGCATGGAGGGCTTGAAGGCAGAAAGATTAAAAAAGAACTGGATATAAATACAGTGTGTGGCTAACTAAGTAGGTTTAAAGTTGTTGCTACTGAAAATAATACAATAATTAATAAAGAAGAACACAAAATAAAACTCTCCATGGCCACTGTGCCTCATTTTCTTGGGCGTGATCACATTAACGGAAAGCCACTGGTTTGATTCCAGGTCAGGGCACATGCCCAGGTTGTGGGCTGGATCCCCAGAGTTGGGCATGCAGGAGGCAGCTGATCAATGATTCTCTCTCATTGATCTCTCTCCCTTTCTCTCTCTCTCTTTCTGAAACCATAAAAGTATATCATAAAAAACAAACTATTGCCATGAAATTCAATAGGAATGCTGACTACATACAAAAGACATCCTGGGACAGATTGCAGGGTTATCCTTCCTCTACCTTTGCCTTCTTGCCTGTTGATCAACTACATTATGTGAACACCCTAGAGGGGCCAGGGAATACACAATACCATTAGATTATTCTGCCAATGACGTCAGCTACAAGGAACAGTTTTGGAGGTCCTGAGAATGTCTGCACATGAAGGCCACACAAGCCACAGGCCCCAGAACATCTGTGGCCTTATGTTCAGAAGAGGCACTTATCACCTAATTTCCTGCAGGTTTTCCCACTCACTATTGAAACAGTATTTCTGTCCTCATTGTGGTTCCACCTCAGAGACTTACAACAAATTACACCAGCCTATCCAATGTCATACTTCCTGTCACATGTCTCCTTTGCAGTACATGGAGAGCAGGTTCCCTAAACATTGCTGAGGCTTATGTAGTACATACTGTGAACAGAGAACATGATTCATATTGGTCACAGAAGCAGAGCAAAGGTCTCATCTTAAGACGGACCTTTGCCCTCACCAATAATTGAGGCATGAGGCTGAAAATTAAATGCACAAAGTCACGTGGTCTTTCTTTTCAGGCCACTTGCCGCAATAAGTAATAAGCCAATATTGGACAAAAAGTGATTTTCGGACAATATGTTGTCCCTTTCAAACCACATAACCTTTTGGATATACACAGTATCTATTCATCTCTACAATGTGAAAGATTACATTTATGTTTGCAAATCATCTGTGGCAGTGATTAAACCAATATTAAAGGTACAAATGTAAAAATATCATTAAAAATATTCTAAACTAGAGCACAGGAGAACAACAGTTTTGCAGGTTGGTGAATAAGAATCTCCCCAAATTTATCACAGCATAATGTGAGTACCACTATGTCCCTGAAATAGGTGACACTTTTTAGCTGAAAAGGGGTGCTCTGGATGAATCCTGGGTCAGGTCCATTTTCTAGTCACAGGGAAATGAATGAAGATACTGCCAAGAGCGTGGAGGAACCATAATTACTTCCAGCAGAAGTGATAACACAGAATACATTCCCCTGAGCACCCAGGGGTGGTGACTGATGCACAGTCCTCAGGTGAGTCAGGTGTTAGAGGTAAAATCTCTTCAGCAACAAAGACACAGTGACATCATCTGGGTGGTAGGTCTGGGTATGTTAGCAAGTACAATGCAGCTCCTTCAAGTCTCACCTGTACCTCAGATTTATGAGGAATCTAGCAGAGTCTATGTTCCCATAACAGGGGTTTACATTTATGTAAAGGGAATCATAGAGCCCTTTAAGTGTTCTTATAATAAGTGAGAAAAATAAACCATTCCCTGCACATTTATGGCTTTTCTCCACTGTGAACTCTGTGGTGTTTAGTGAGGGAAGCCCTTTCACTGAAATGTTTACCACATTCACTACACTCATATGGCTTTTCTCCAGTGTGAACTCTGTGGTGTACAGTGAGGTGAGACCTTTGACTGAAATGCTTACCACATTCACTACACTCATATGGCTTTTCTCCAGTGTGAACTCTGTGGTGTCTAGTGAAGTCAGACCTTTGACTTCCCACAATCACTACACGTATAACACTTTACTCTAATGTGAACTCTGTTGTGTTTAATGAGAGCAGGGCTTTCTCTGAAGACCTTCCCACAATCAGTACACTCACAGGGCTTTTCTACAGTGTGAACTCTCCCATGTTCAAAGTGGTTAAGGATTTGTCTGAACACTTCACCACATTTATTAGACTCATTAATCATATCTCCAAAGCTGAGACCTTTCTGATAAGCAACTTTCTGTTTCTGGCTGGCAGCTCTTTCACATTCAACCCACTGGTGATGTCTTTTTCCACTGAGACATTCCTGTGAACTCTCATTGTTACTGTGTGGCTCCTCAGTGTTCAGAGTGGCCTGGTGCTGGAGAAGCCCTGAGGTGACTGGGGAGTCCACCCCAACCTCAGTACTAGCTTCAGGCACCCCAGATAAGTAGAACCAGCAAGTTGTCACAAGCGAAGCTCTCTCCATATCTTCTTTCCAGGCCTTCTCTCCACTGGCATCCTTCTGCTGCTGGTGAGGGTTTGCACTGAAACACAAGTCTCTCACACATGCATCACTTAAGAACACATTCTTCTCAAAGTATGCCACGTGTAACTCAGTCAGGTGCAAAATATCTTTTAACACCGAGAAGCACGGCTTACAAAGATGGGTCCTCTGGGTGGCTGCAGCTGTCTTGGAAGCCCTGACCTGAGAGTCTCCTACAGATACACTGAGCTCAGAATAGGCCTCTCCATCATCCATTTTATGCCAAGGACCTGAAAACAGGAATGATGCGGAAATGAATGTTGACTGTGGTGACAGAGGGAAGTCCCATTATAAAACTGTGTTGCACATAATACATTGGTCTCATGCAACTGGCTGAAAATAAAAGACCTGAAAGATGAACTAATTAGATGCAACTGTGAAGTTCTTGACCACTGAAGATCACAAAACAAGAGAGACTTCAACAGAAATAGAGCAAAAACATGACAAGCACCACATGGAAGAGAAGCGGACTGTGCAGCTCATTCTGCTGCTAACAGCATTCAGTAGATCTTCTCTGCTGGTGACATGGGCAAGCTGTGCAGCAGGTTGGTTACATCTCATTCCAAGTAAAATTCAATAAACAAGTAGCTGGTGTTTGAGGGGTATTTAAGCATGTATGTGCTCCTTATAACACTTGTATAGGTCCAATGTGTAGTATACTGCAGAAAGAGATGTGCAGAGGAATAGGTGATTTAAAAAGGACACAAAGGCGAAGGTAGACAATGCTAGGAAGTCACCGATGAAATGACAAGTCAGCAAAGTGTCAAGTGTGGAAAAGGTATAAATGAGGTGTGGCCATTGGAACCTGCAGCAAACACTGTAGTACAGGAGCAGGTGCCCGGTATAATCTGAACACCATCCTTATGTCATACCTCCCTTCAGTTGCCACTCAGCCGGTCTAAGTATCCTCTAAGACCATCCTGTACATTCACACTGGAGAAACCCAGGGTTCTCTCTGCACCTTCTTTTCTAGAAGTATGTACAAACTAAATATTCTGAATATGAATGAAAAGACAAGAGAAGTGAGCAGCCATCACTTGCCCATAGCATTCAGCTTGCAATAGTATCCAGGGAAGGTAATATTACAAACAATAATTGGAGGGTCTTACAAGAACAGCCCCTGGTTCATGTATGTAAAGAAGATAACTGACACAGGGTCTTTATCGACAGGAAAGGTGCAGAATGGGAAGCCATGGATCTGGATAGAGTCACCCTCCCTGGAGTGGAAGAGCAGGAGGGACCCATTAAGCGGTCTGTAAGAATGCTGACACCCAGACACTTCCTGCAGTTTCTGAGGCAACTGGTGTCAGGGAGGTTCATGGAGTCTATTGCTCAGGGCTCTCTGCACAGCTCAGCACTGGCAGCCACAGCCCATTTGACAAGACAGTGGGGGAAATGAGCTGAGCCCATGGTCTGGCTTTGAGAGAGAGAGAGTGCTAAGTGTGGAGAATAAATAAGGAGAGGGCATCACCTCAGGACACTAGGAGAGATGTGAAGGTCTTACCTATGAATGATACAAGTGCAAACACTTCCAGCATCACATCTCTGTACAGACGTCTCTGAGCCTCATCAAGGATCTCCCACTCCTCCTGAGAGAAGGCAATGGCCACGTCTTCAAAGTTCATATCCTGTCATAATGGGCACAGAACGTCCCATGATAAGATTCTCTCTTGAGATTCCAAGTTTGCCATTCTACCCACCCTGCACATGCATATGCTCCCCTCCTCCCCACATCAGAGAAGAAAGCAGCCCTTGGCCCCATTAAAGTCAATCTCTCCTTATATTCTTACTGATACTGTGTCTTCCCTCAACAATAAAGGCAGAGGAAGAGATACAAGTTACCTGTGCTCTCATCCTCAAATAGGAGTCACACTGTCCCATTTCAATAATAGCTGGTGTCAGGAACATAGGGTAGGAAGAGATGTTGCACATAATGGGAATGTGATGGATTTGACTCTGATCTTGTCAGGCAATACCCATGTTGTCCTGCAAATTGTCCCTCCAGGACACCAAACGACATGGTAATGCCCATTACACTTCTGACTCCAATCCCAGCTTACTGAGGCCATCACTCTGCATTACCTGTTGCCCATAGTTCTTTGAACCTCACTTGTCTCACACAACTTATTCCCAAAGGCACAACTTCACTGGTAACACAAATGAGCCATCACAAGGACAGGGTGTTTTCTAATCAGCTTCTTTCCCAAAACTCTAGTTCACCAACTATGTAATACATTTCTCTCTCACCCTTCTCTCTTCTCCTTTCCCCATGACGGTGGGGATTTTCAAGTGCAGGTGACACTGATGTATGCTATCTCATTCCTAGTGTTCACTGGGTCAGCCCTCAACAAGAAATGGCAGGTGGGCACATATATGGCCTCTAAGCTCTATACATGTCATGTAGCATCACAGCAACCCATCCTGTTAGAAATTATCCTAAAATTCCCCATATCATGCCATAAAGACACCATCAGAGATGGACTCCCTTTTTATTCATTTGCACATCATTGTTAGTGTCCGGCCGCTTTGCTTTTAGTCCCAGGGACCACACTGATGTCATCATCTCCTGTGTATGATTGTGCAGCTCAGCCCAGGTTCCCCACCTGCCACACTGACATAGAGGGCACCTCCCATACTGTCCTCTGGGTCACTGCATGCTCAGGAGAACCTTGGCTGCTTGTCCTCACAGGTCCCTAGGCTGTGCTGGTGTCAGAAGTGTGTGGATTGACTAGGTGATTAAAACATATATATTGATTACAGAGAGAGAGATATGGGGATATACTATATATATATATATATATATATATATATATATGCACAATAATAAAAAAGTAATAAGCTAATTCAACTGGGAGACATTCCGGATATCCTTCTGGATAAAACCTGGGGCTTGTCTGTCCTGTAAACAACCCCTATACGACCCTCAGCCCTTTGCACAAGCCGGCCATATACCCCAGCAGGTCCCCTCACCCCGATGGTGGCGTGGCCAGCCTGCAAATAGCCCTCAGCCCCTCACCCAGGCTGGCAATGCCCCCAATTGGGGACCCTCAACCCGATGGGGACATGGCTGGCCTGCATACTACTCCAGTTCCTCACCCAGGCAGGCACCGCTCCCAGTGGGGATCCTCACCCCGATGGGGGCATGGCCGGCATGCGAACTGCCCCAGGCCCCTCACCCAGGCCAGCCCTGTCCCCGCAAGGGGACCCCCACACTGATCAGAGACCCCCTTAAGGTCAAACCAGCCGGCCCCCACCTGTGCATCAGACCTCTATCTATACTAACAAAAAGGTACTAAGCTAATTAGACTGGGAGACATGCTGGATGTCCTTCAGGACAAAGCCATGGTGGCGGGGCCAAGGCAGAGGCAGTTAGGGGTGATCAGGCCAGGAGGGGTGGGCATTTGGGGTGATCAGGCAGGCGGGGGGGCCAGTTGGAGGTCCAGACCAGGAGGGGGGCGATGAGACCAGCAAGGTGGGCAGTAGGGGGCGAGAAGGCCAGCGGGGTGGGGCATTTGGGCATGAGCAGGCTGGCATCAAAATGGTTAGGGGCGATCAGGCAGGCAGACAGATGAGCGGTTAGGAGCCAGCGGTCCTGGATTGTGAGAGGGATGTCCGACTGACATCCCCTAAGGGGTCCCAGATTAGAGAGGGTGCAGGCCTGGCTGAGGAAGACCCCCTACCTCCAGTGCATGAAACTCATGCACTGGTCCATTCACACACACACACACAGACACACTGGTCCACTAACACACACAGACACACACACACACACACACTGAGTGGCCACAATATTATGATCTCTGAACACATAATAATCTGGCCACGCAGTGTATATCTTATACAATAAAAGGCTAATATGTAAATTGTCCCCTCGAACTGGAGTTCGACCAGCAGTCAGGCCAGCCAACTGCCATGTCCCCACCCCCTGGCCAGGCTGACCAGACCCCACCCATCACCTATGCACGAATTCATAATTCATGCACCGGGCCTCTAATACACACACACACACACACACACACAAACACACAATGTGTGGCCTGATTATTATGCGTTCAAAGGTCATAATAATCTGGCCACTCAGTATATCTTACATAATAATCGACATGTAAATTGACCATACCTTCGCTACACCCACAGCCAATCAGAGTGAGTATGCAAATTAAACTAAAAACATGGCGGCAGCCCCACACCCCAGCGGCTCCTGGTCTGTGAAATTTGGAGAAGTCAGGCGTCAGTCCCTGAGGCTGGCTGCAGCCAGAGACCAAGAAGCTGCCTGTCCCGTGATCCCAGGCTGCAGCCAGCCTCAGAAGCCTCACATCCGCCTGCCCCATGTCCTAGGGGAGACTGAGAAACGGGCCCCAGCACCTGAGGCTGGGTGCGGCCCAGGAGACGAAGAAGCCGCCTGCCCCGGGATCCCAGGCTACAGCCAGCTGGAGAAGCCGCCCACTCCATGTCCACCCACTCCATATCCTGTGGGAGACTGCAAAACCAGCCCCAGCGCCTGAGGCTGGCTGCAGCCATGGAGACCAAGAAGCCGCTTGCCCTGTGATCCCAGGCCGCAGCCAGCCAGAGAAGTCGCCCACACTGCATCCCAGGGAAGATGGAGAAGCCGCCCACCCCGCAGTCCCGGGCACCAGTACCTGCAGCGAGCTTTGGCCTGGGAGATGGAGAACCCGCCCACCCCGCGGTCCTGGGCACCAGTACCTGCGGCTGGCTGTGGCCTGGGTGACAGAGAAGCCGCCTACCCTGTGATCCTGGGCGCTAGCACTTGTGGCTGCAGCACAAGCGAAGCCACCTGTCCAGCATCTTCTGAGGCAGCAGCCAGCCTGGGTATGTATGGTTGACCAAGGGAGGGAAGCCCAGATCCCGGGTGCCTGTGGTCGGCTGGAGGAGGGAATCCTGGGTACCAGGTGTGGGCTGAGGCAGAGGTGGTTAGGGGCAATCAAGCCAGCAGGGAAGCAGTTAGGCTGACAGGCAGAAGCAGTTAGGGGCAATCAGGCAGGCAGACGAGCGGTTAGGAGCCAGCAGTTCTGAATTGTGAGAGGGATGTCCAACTGCCGGTTATCCCATTAGGGGTCCCAGATTGCAGAGGGTGCAGGCCAGGCTGAGGGACATCCTCCCTGCCACCCCCCGTGCA